>NC_090028.1:41981656-42091656 GCF_037176765.1 Anolis sagrei
AGAGAAGGGGGAAGTAGGGGAGGAGGAAGAGGGGAAGAAGAGGAGGAGAATAAAGAAGAGGAAGAGAGGTGGAGGAGAAGGAGAGGAGGAAGAAGAACAGGTAGAAGAAGAAGAAGCGAAGGAGGAGGAAGAGAAGGGGAAGTAGGGGAGGAGGAAGAGGGGAAGAAGAGGAGGAGAATGAAGAAGAGGAAGAGAGGTGGAGGAGAAGGAGAGGAGGAAGAAGAACAGGTAGAAGAAGAAGAAGCGAAGGAGGAGGAAGAGAAGGGGGAAGTAGGGGAGGAGGAAGAGGGGAAGAAGAGGAGGAGAATAAAGAAGAGGAAGAGAGGTGGAGGAGAAGGAGAGGAGGAAGAAGAACAGGTAGAAGAAGAAGAAGCGAAGGAGGAGGAAGAGAAGGGGAAGTAGGGGAGGAGGAAGAGGGGAAGAAGAGGAGGAGAATAAAGAAGAGGAAGAGAGGTGGAAGAAAAGGAGAGGAGGAAGAACAGGTAGAGGAAAAAGAAGCGAAGGAGGTAGAAGTGGAGGAGAAGGAGAGGAGGAGTAAGAGAAGGGGAAGAAGAAGAGAAGGAGGAGGATGAGGAGGAGAGGCTTAGGGTTAGAATTAGGAGAATGCAGAAGAGGAAGTGAAGTGGAGGAGAAGGAGAAGAGGAAGAAAAGGAAGAAGAAGAAGAAGAAGAAGAAGAAGAAGAAGAAGAAGAAGAGAAGGAGGATGACGAGGAGGATGGAGTAGAGGCTTCTTTTGCAAACCCTCGGCAAAGGAGGCTGCAAAGTCCCTTCTGGGGATCCTCGACAGAAGAGGGAAATCCTTCCAAATCCCGGCCTTCCAAAGGCAGGCAAGGCGGGATTGTCGGAGCTTTTACGGGTGGGGCACAAGGTGGCTCTTTCTCCGGCTGCTGCTTCTGCTCCAGGTGCCTTTCTTCCCAAAACAGCTCCTTCCTGGCTCAGCCTCAGTCCTCGCCCTCTTTTCCCCACATCAAAGCCAGCAAGAAGAAAGGCAGGGAGGGAGGAGAGAAAGGCAGGGCCAGACCCCCGAACAAGGAGCCAAAGTGCAGGAGGCAAACCAGTGGATGCCTCGGGAAACTCACCAGGAGTTTCCAAACAAAAGGAAAAGCGTCTCTGCCCAATGTTGAGACCCCAAGGGCGTTGAAGGCTGACACACACACACACTCCTCAAAGTCACTGCATGTCCTCCCAAAGTGGCTTTTGGGCATCTCTGGAACTCTGGCGGCAAAAGGGAAAGGCCCTTCGGAGTGTGTGCCTCTTTGGAAAAGGCAACACACACACACACACCCAGAGCATTCCCTCCTTTTTGATACCTAGGTCAGGTTTTGCATGAGAAAGGGTCCTGCAAAACACCAAGGGGGTCGAAAGGGCAGGACTTCTGGGGGGCGGAAGGTCCGTACAATAATAGGAGACCTCTCTAACAGGAGAGTGGGACTTCCTTCCTTCCTTCCTTCCTTCCTTCCTTCCTTTTTCCTCTCCCTCCCTTTCTATTCCTTCCTTCTTTCCTTCCTTCCTTTCTCCTCTCCCTCCCTCTCTATTTCTTCCTTCTTTCCTTCCTTCCTTTCTCCTCTCCCTCCCTCTCTATTCCTTCCTTCTTTCCTTCCTTCCTTCCTTTCTCCTCTCCCTCTCTATTTCTTCTTTCCTTCCTTCCTTCTTTCCTTCCCCTCTCCTTCTCTCCCCTCCCTCTTCCTTCTTTCCTTCATTACTTGCTTCCCTTTCCCTCCTTCCATTCCTCCTTATTCCTTCTCTTCCTTCCTCCCCTCCCCTGCTCCTCCTCTCTTCCTTCCCCTCCCTCTCTCCCCTCCCTCCCTCTTCTTTCCTTTCTTCCTTCCCCCTCCCTCCTTCCCTCCTTCCTCTTCCTTCCTTCCCCCTCCTTCTCTCCCACTCGTTCCCTCTTCCTTCTTTCCTTCCTTCCCCTTCTCCCTCCTTCTTTCCCTACCCTCCTCCTCCTTTTCTTCCTTCAACCTCCCTCTCTCCCCTCCCTCCCTCTTCCTTCTTTCCTTCCTTCTTCCCCCCTCCCTCCTTCCCTCCCTCCTCTTCCTTCCTTCCCCCCTCCTTCTCTCCCACCTCCCTCCCTCCCTCTTCCTTCCTTCTTTCCTTCCTTCCCCTTCTCCTTCCTTTTCTCCCTACCCTCCTCCTCCTTTTCTTCCTTCCTTCCTTCAACCTCCCTCTCTCCCCTTCCCTCCCTCCCTTTTCCTTCTTCTTTCCCTTCCCTTCCTTCTCTCCCTCCCTCCTCCTCCTCCTTTGTTCCTTCCTTCCTTCCTTCCTTCCTTCCTTCCTTCCTTCCTTCCTTCCTTCCCCCTCTCCCTCCTTCCCTTTCTCCCTTTCTTTCTTTCTTTCTTTCTTTCTTTCTTTCTTTCAACTATACATTCCAACAACTACAACTCCCAAATGTCAAGGTCTATTTTCCTCAAACTCCACCAGTGTTACCATTTGGGCATATTGAGTACTTGTGCCAAGTGTGGTCGAGCTTCATCATTGTTTGAGTCCACAGTCTTCTCTGGATGTAGGTGAACTACAACCCTAAAACTCAAGGTCAGTGCTCACCAAACTCTTCCAGTATTTTCTGTTGGTCATGGGAGTTCTGTGTGCCAAGTTTGGTTCAATTCCATCATTGGTGGAGTTCAGAATGCTTTTTGATTGTTGGTTAACTATAAATCCCAGCAACTCCAACTCCCAAATGACAACATCAATCCCCCCCAACCCCACTAGTATTCAAATTTCGGTGTATCGGGAATTTGTGCCAAATTAGGTCTAGTAAATGAAGATACACCCTGAATATCAGATATTTACATTACAATTCATAACCTTTGTGAAATAGCATCTAAAATAATGTTATGGTTGGGGGTCATCACAACATGAGGAACTGTATTAAGGGGTCGCAGCATTAGGAAGATTGGGAACCCCTAGTCTAGAATGTTGTGGTGAGGATCACAAGGGGAGTATAATTTTTGCCATCAGTATAGACAAACTATAGAACAGTGTTTCTCAACCTTCCTAATGCTGTGACCCCTTAGTAGAGTTCCTCATGTTGTGGTGACCCACAACCATAACATTATTTTCGTTGCTACTTCACAACTGTAATTTTGCTACTATGAATTGTAATGTAAATATCTGATATGCAGGATGTATTTTCAGTCACTGGACCAAATTTGGCACAAATACCCGATATGCCCAAAATTTGAATACTGGTGAGATTGGGGGTGATTGATTTTGTCATTTGGTAATGCTGGAGTTGCTGGGATTTATAGTTCACCTAAAATCAAAGAGCCTTCTGAACTCCATCAATGATGGAATCGAATCAAACATGGCACACAGAATTCCCATGACCAAGAGAAAATACTGGGAAGGTCTGGTGGGCATTGACCTTGAATTTTTGGAGCTGTAGTTCACCTACATCCAGCGATGGAATTGAACCCTACTTGGCACACAGAATTCCCATGACCAAGAGAAAATACTGGGAAGGTCTGGTGGACACAGACCTTGAATTTTTGGAGTTGTAGTTCACCTACATCCAGTGATGGAATTGAACCCTACTTGGCACACAGAATTCCCATGACCAAGAGAAAATACTGGGAAGGTCTGGTGGGCATTGACCTTGAATTTTTGGAGTTGTAGTTCACCTACATCCAGAGATGGAATTGAACTCTACTTGGCACACAGAATTCCCATGACCAAGAGAAAATATTGGGAAGGTCTGGTGGGCATTGACCTTGAATTTTTGGAGTTGTAGTTCACCTACATCCAGAGATGGAATTGAACCCTACTTGGCATACAGAACTCCCATGACCAACAGAAAATACTAGAAGGGTTTGGTGGGCATTGACCTTGAGTTTGGGAGTTCTAGTTCACCTACATCCAGAGGGCACTGTGGACTCAAGCAATGATGGATCTGGATCAAACCTGGCACAAATACTCAATATGCCCAAATGTGAACACTGGTAGAGTTTGGAGAAAATAGACCTTGCCATTTGGGAGTTGCAGTTGTTGGGATTTATAGTTCACCCACAATGAAATAGCATTCTGAACCCCACCAATGATAGAATTGGACCAAACTTTCCACACAAAACCCCCATGACCAACAGAAAATACTATGTTTTCTGATGGTCTTTGGTGATCCCTCTGACACCCCCTCGCGACCCCCCACAGGGGTCCTGACCCCCAGGTTGAGAACACTGCTATAGAAGTTGCTTGCAGATGATCAGAGAGTTTTGGCACAACCTCTTCCTGAATCTTTCACCCCTAAGAGAACTGCAAATCCTATTCTGCAATGGATGAGTTCTGATTGTAAACCCAACCCTTTTAATCTGCTGTTAATGAATGAATCCAATCAATGGCTATTAGAGCTTTCAAACTTTAATTGAAGGAGCATCCCAGGCACCTCCTTCCAAAGCGTCACTTAGAGCCGCTGTCATTCACTTGAGCTGATGATCACCACGCCATAGGAATGGAAAAAAAGGCCCACTTTATTCATAAGGAATTACAAATGTCTCGGTTGAGTCTGAAAGCATTAATTGATTAATCAGAACGATGATTTGATGAGTTAATTAACTGCAAATTAAATCATGCTTTCATAGAAATTCTATATGCTGGTGCAGGGGGAAAAAGTTCAGCAGTTAACCGGAAAGACTGAATGGAGCTGAAAGCTTATTCAACACACACACACACACACAATCCATCTCTTCTCTACATTAGGTGGGAGAAACACAAAAAAGAATCCTAAAATACAGCATCCTTAGTGCCTAGATTAAAGATAATTAAGGGTGAACAGAAGATACAGTTAAATTGGTTGAATTTTTGCAGAATTTTACATTAAGTCCTGGGAATGGTATATAATCATAGCTCTGTTTTCGGATGCATTCTTAATTACAGTTTCAGATCTGGGGCAAGTCAATGCAAACTATATCAAGGTTGCTACTCTTCCTTGCATTGAATTATTATTATTATTATTATTATTATTATTATTATTATTAACACAACAAGATGAGTCCATAGCAAACAAGATCACTCTGCTGGCTGTTGTATTGGATCACACATCGGACCCGTCCCAAGTGTCTAGGACTGTGTGATGTATCGGCGAATAATGCATTTAGATCGCACTAAGGGGGTCTTTTGCAACTAGCAGATGGTAATTTTGTCAGTGCCAATTGTGTTTAAGTGCAGGCCAAGGTCTTTAGGCACTGTACCCAGTGTGCCGATCACCACTGGGACCACCTTGACTGGCTTGTGACAGCGTCTTTGCAGTTTGATCTTTAAATCCTCATATCGTGTCAACTTTTCCAGTTGTTTCTCTGCAATCCTGCTGTCACCTGGGATTGCAACATTGACAATCCATACTTTGTTTTTCAACACAATCGTGAGTTCAGGAGTGTTGTGCACCAAAACTCTGTCCGTCTGAATTCGGAAGTCCTAGAGTAGTTTGACGTGTTCATTTTCTGTAACTTTTTCTGGCTTGTGATCCCACCAGTTCTTTGTCGCAGACAGATGGTATTTGTAGCACAAGTTCCAGTGGATCATCTGAGCAAGGGTGTTGTGCCTCTGCTTGTAGTCTCTCTGCGCGATCTTCTTGCAGCAGCTGAGGATGGGATCTCTTGTTTCATCTGCTTCCTTGCAGAGTCTACACTTGGGATCTGTCATCAACTTTTCAGTTCTGGCTTGGATGGCCTTGGTTTTAATGGCTTGTTCTTGGGTTGCCAGAATCAGGCCTTCCGTCCTATTTGTGAGCCACAGCCATGTTTTTTCATTATTATATTATTATTATTATTATTATTATTATTATTTTACTGACACAAAAACACAGTATGCCACAACAAATGAGATCTATATGTTGGATTTCGTATCACAACATCACAAATCGAACACTTCCCAAGCATCTAGGACTGTGTGATGTATTTTCAAATGATGCATACAAATCCAAGTTGTTGTTGTTGTTGTTGTTATTATTATTATTATTATTATTATTATTATTATTATTATTATTATTATTCCTTGCATCAATATAAAACCCTTTCCCCAACCTGATGGCTTCTATGTTATATTTTTACTAAAAAGGGCTTTTTTTGTTTGGTTGCATGCTGCAAGTCGCTTCTGGTGTGAGAGACTCACCCGTCTCCAAAGATGTTGCCCAGGGGATGCCTGGATGTGTTGCAATCCTGAAGGGAGGCTTCTCTCATGCTGTATTATCACAGGATGTCTACGCCACATACTACTGGATCAATTATACTGTTTAGCTGGTATTGCACCACCTGACACCCACTGGGAAGTGGCAGCCAGTAATGAAATGACCAAAGCAGTGACATCTCCGGCCAATAATAATAATAATAATAATAATAATAATAATAATAATAATAATAATAAATTTATATTATGTCCTTTTCACCCCGAAGGGGACTCAGGGCAGATCACAGTACACATACAAGGCAAACATTCAATGCTGCTTTGTATAGACAATACCCAGACTGACAGAACAGAAGGTTTGTTTCGACTCAGTGTCCAGCTGTTTTTGGTGCCATGGAAGGTTAGGCTCGAGTCCAGGGTGTGCTTTTGCTCTATCCTCTATGATGAAGAGCCATCAGGACTTCCTCCTTCCTTTTGGTCGCCCAGCATTTTCTGATATTTTTTCTTTATGGCATCATAAAAGACCTCCCCCGCTTTTAGTGGTACCTAATTTCTCTAATCACAGCTAAAGCTGTTTTTTGAATTGCTTAGGTAAACAATGAGCTAGGCTGATAGTTGGCAGCTCATGCCACCCCGGGGCTTCAAACTTGCAACCTTTTGGTTGATAGATCTTATAATTGCTGATGATTTACCAGCAGTGCTAAACCTCCTGCTACTTCCCTGGTTGGATATCAGCCAGCACGCCAATGCGTTAAATAAAGAAATAGCTTCCTAAGATCTACAGAAACACTTGCAGGAACCCCTCAGTAAGCAAGAGTCCAGAAGTGGCAGGCTAAAATCTGGAACCTCAATCAGTGGCTGATACCAAATGAGAGATTCCCTCACAGGTACACAGGAAACTGGGCGCTTTGGAAAGTGTTGTGCGCTCTGGCACCACGAGATGCAGAGCCAACCTTAAGAAATGGGGCCACAAAGTGGAGTCCACGACATGTGAATGCGAAGAAGAACAAACCACAGATCACTAACTACAATGCGGTCTGAGCCCTGCCACATGCAAAATGGAGGACCTTCTTACAATGACATCAGGGGCACTTGAAGTGGCCAGCTTCCAGTCAAAGCAAATTTGGTATAATACCAAGTTTTTAACTTTGTGGTTTTTCTGTACATTATAACTGTATTCTCAATTCACTTTTGGCATGATAGATAGATAGATAGACAGACAGACAGATAGATAGATAAATTTAGGGCACACCCAGATCCCCAAGGAACATAAAGGCTGATGTCTCATCACTTCTCTAGCTTCTAGCCACCCTTCACTTGAGAATGGCTCAAGGTGATGATGCCACCTCATTTAGGGCATGCTGCATTAAGACTCGTGCGCCAACTGCGACCGTACCTCGGGAAGGCGGATCTGGCCAAGGTGGTCCATACCTTAGTCACTTCTAGACTGGATTACTGTAATGCACTCTACGTGGGGCTGCCCTTGGAAATTCCAGATGGTCCAATGGGTGGCGGCCAGGTTGTTAACAGGATTTCTATGCCCAACACCACTGGAGAAATTATTGTATTTAGCTAGTATTGCACTACCTGATATCCATCAGGAAGTAACAGCCTGTAATGAAAATACCAAGGCATTGACATCTGCGGGCTATCCTCTGTTCAGATATCAGCAAGCAAGCCTGAAATCAAGAAATAGCTTCCTAAGATCTACAGAGATACTTGCAGGAACACCTCAGCAAGCGAGAGTCCAAAAGTGGCAGGCTAAAATCTGGAACCTCAATCAGTGTCTGATACCAAATGAGAGACTCCCCCCTGGGCACACAGAAGACTGGGCGACTTGGAAGGTGCTGAACAGACTGCGCTCTGGCACCACGAGATGCAGAGCCAACCTTAAGAAATGGGGCCACAAAGTGGAATCCACAACATATGTATGTGGAGAAAGGGAAAACCTTTACCTTTACTAAAAATGCACCTTATTTGGTAGGATTCCAGTTCATCAAAGAAATGAGAGGGGATGCCTCCCAACCTCTGTCTCCCCATAAACTGGAAGAACAAATAAACCTAAGCAGTATATGTGTTGGGGTGCACGGCTGCCTTGCTCCTCCAACACTCTTGAGCAGCATCGCAAATGACATTTGTCCCGACTTTCAAGGGGACGGTGGAAAGGGAGGTTGAAGGATGGGAGCAGCAACCCTCCAGAACTTTGGGGAGAGCGTTTCTCTACATATTTTGCTTGGGCTCATTAGGGTGATAAAAGCAGGACAGCCGCTTCCATTTTCCCTGTTAGTTGTGACTACCGAAAGTGCCACGCAGGTCAAACACAATGTGGGAAGTAAGAAAAATCTGACACGATCATTGATTTGCTCTCCTTGTACTCATGTCATCCTCATTCACTGGAGACAAAGAAATGTGGCTTAAAATTGCAATTAAGCAGCTTTGGGGCAGGTGCCTCTCGTTGGCTATTTATTCTTCTCAAACTTCATGTCATCCCGAGAGCAACACTCATTCATAACATTCATTCATGAGCCACTTTCTTTTTCTCTCCCCTTAATGGCACATGTACACCTTTAGTGCCTGATGCACACAACCAATCTGTATTCCGTGTTTAAATCCCTCACCTGCTGGCTATCATCTCCCCGTCTGCTATCTTTCAAGGATTGGACGCACTGAAAGAACCATCCTCCCCACCCCAAGAAAACCCCATTTTACAAAAAGTATTAGCTTCCTTTCAAACATTTTTTAGCCTTTAATGTTTTGTAACTTGATGAAAAGGAAAGGCCATTATGTTCAGAAGGGATGCATCTACTCTATAATTATTCTCTGGTAGCTGCACACTTTCGGGCTCACTCTGGATCTCATTTCAAAAAGCCTTCTGTTGGGGCATGTAAGAAATCAGTGAATGTGTGTGTGTGTCAACTGTAAAATATGATGCATGAAGCTGATTGGTTGGGCTATGCCCAGGGAGCTGGCTGAGCCTGGGACTCTTGGACACTATTACATTTTTCAAGCTTGAACTATGTAGGTGCTCAGAGAGAAGCTGAAAGAAGAAGAGAGAGGCAGAGTTTGGAGTATGCTCTTGCTTCCTGAGCTGCTGGAAGGGGTTTATCCACATGGACAAAGAAAGACAATTTTAAAAGTCTCATAAAAGAACATCATGTGAGTCAATGCGACTGTTGCAATCGAGGACAAGGAAAGCCCTCTGACTTTAAACACCATGCATTGAATAGGAAAACAATCCTTTTATTGAAGATAAGTAAAAAGCACTTTAAAGAAATAGGTAAATTCAATTAGGTAAGAAGATAAGCAGGAACAAAACAGTCCAGGGTAAAGTTCAGGAAAGTCCATGAAAACGAAGTCCACACTTCTCTAATATAATTCAGAAAACCAGAAAATATTAATCCAAGGCATGAGTATGTAGTCATAAAATTCAAGAATCAAAACCATGAAACAAGAAATACTTAAGCATGAATCTTCCAAGCTCGGCTTCCATGAACAAGGACGAGAACTTAACTTGATTCCAAACGATGCTTCATCTGACTGTATTTCCCATACTTGGAACTTTTATCCTTTCGTTAAGCTATCCCAAATGCTCAGAAATTGGTTTTACTTTAATTGAGATTCTCTTATCTTTTTCTTTCGGATTCTGGCAGACCACCAAAGGCACTGTTCGACTTGTCTGTTTTGACTAATCTCCTGCCGTCTATCTATTTTCTCATTAACTTCTGCAGGTGCGGAGTTGTTTTCAAGTCCCAAATCCTGGGAACTCTCTGGTAACAATTCAAGGAATACACTATCATCCCCACACCTTTCAGGGACATTTGAGATCTTCCGGGGAGACCCTGCTCTCGATCCCGCCTGCTTCTCAAGCTCGGCTGGCGGGGACGAGAGATAGGGCCTTCTCGGTGGTGGCTCCTCGGCTGTGGAACGCCCTTCCTACGGACATTAGACTAGCACCATCTCTAATGGTATTCCGCAAAAAGGTGAAGACCTGGATGTTTGTGCAGGCGTTTGAGTAATTTAGTGCAATCTGGTAATGGAACATAGGAATGGAACAATGGACGACGAACCTGGACTACGCTTGGATGATGAGAAGATTGGGTACGGTTGTTTTTTGTAATAATTGTGCATTGTAATTGCTTATTGGTAATTTATGGATAATGTGTTAAGTCAATTGTTATATGTTGTATGGAACTACTGCTGTTTCTACTGTTTTTACTGTTTGTGAACCGCCGTGAGTCGCCTTCGGGCTTGAGATACAGCGGTATAGAAGCAAAGTAAATAAATAAATAAATAAATAAATAAATTCTCATGGGAAACTACAGTTTGCACAGGGATCTCCTGGTCATTCTCGGCATTAATATCCTTGACCAAACCATTGCCATCTTGAAACTCATTGCCACCAGTCCTCAAATCCAAAGCACCTGATCCTGAAACACAATCACAGGCTGAGCTCCAACAGAGACTGATTGTATGATTGCAAATATGTTGTTTTGAATTATGAAGAGTAAACTACTTGTTCTTTACTGTTCATCTGTGTAGCATATTCTCTTTGTCTGGCAAGGCAGGGTGTGGAGTGATCAAACATGTACTACGCGTGATTTTCATTTCGTCACACCGTCTACATATGAAATGCAGGAGTCAAGAGTGGAGAAGTGCTTTGAGCATTGGGCAATTATTCTGGGAGATGAGGATTGAAACCCTCCTTCCAATGGGGAAGCTCACTGGGGGAGTTTAGGGAAAGCTCAACTTTATAGGAACCTCATCGCTGAGCCTGGAACCCCGGGTCTCAGCGGTGGCCGGGAGAGCTTTTGCACAATTAAAACTTGTGCACCAGTTGCGCCTGTACCTTGGGAAGTCAGATCTGGCCACAGTGGTCCACGCTCTTGTTACATCCCTATGTGGGGTTGCCTTTGAAGACTGTTCGGAAACTTCAATTAGTCTAGTGGGCAGCAGCCAGATTACTCACTGGAGCATCATACAGGGAGCATACCACCCCCCTGTTGTGTCAGCTCCACTGGTTGCCGATCCAATTCCTAGCACAATTCAAAGTGCTGGTTTTGACCTACAAAACCCTATACAGTTCCGGCCCAGCGTATCTGTATGAACGCATCTCCTTCTATGTCCCACCTCGGAGTTTAAGATCTTCTGGGAAGGCCCTGCTCTCGGCCCCACCTCTATCACAAGTGAGGTTGGTGGGGATGAGGAGCAGGACCTTCTCAGTGGTGGCCCCTCACCTTTGGAATTCACTTCCCGGGGAAATTAGGTCATTGACATCCCTCCTCTCTTTTAGAAGGAAACTAAAAACATGGATATGGGACCAGGCCTTTGGGTAATCTGGCAGATAGACAAAGGACAATGACGACTAGAATTGATAGGATTCGACAATGTGGATTGAATTTACGGACTCTGAGCTGGTGAACGTTGAGCATTAGACTGGTTTTATGGATTGTGATGTATAATTGATTGTTTTAATTGTTTTATCATTGCTGTTGATATATGTTTTTATCTTATTGTTTGTGTTGGCATCAAATTGTGCCTTTTGTAAGCCGCCCTGAGTCCCCCCTTGGGGGTTGAGAAGGGCGGGGTAGAAATGCGCGAAAGAAATAACCTCTTGCCTGAGCCAATTTGGATGGGAAAATCACATGATCAGATCATCATCAATCAGTGTTGACTTGAAGGTACAAGACAACAAAAATAAGACCTCACCCAACATTTCAAAAATGCATCAATGTATGAAAAGAGTCCAATTAAGACAACCTCTAGTGCATAATTGCAGTCAAATTGCCCTAGTTTAACTACCATCCCTATGGGATCCTGCACTTTAATAGACTTCTCCAGTATTTTGGATCTGGACTCCTAAAATCCCCAAATTGGCTGTTACTTCTGTGAGTTGAAGTCCAAAGCACCAAGAAAACGAAGGTTTGAGAACCACTGGTCTTCCAATGCACTTCTTTGCATTAGAGCCCTCTTACAAAGAATTCATGAAAATATATGTTCCAGAATTCCATAGGTTAAATCCATAGTTGTGAAAGTGTTATCAAAGCATTGTAATTCTGTAGTCCAAGTACACAACAATGGTATCATTGAGGTTTATAAGGTTGTTGCTTTTAGAGTGATAGATAAACCTGTCCTTGGCCTCTCCTAATCCAGCCTATGGACTAAATGTGGCTCTGAGACTGAATCTGGCTCTCCCAGGTTCCCAGTGATCCATGTTCCATTATCCATGTTCCCCTCCATGATATGATAGTTGGGAATCAATCACTGTTGGTGACTTATGTCAGAGGGGCACTGGATTTATTTTGGGTTCTACTTTGAAATTGAACTAGTCATAGTACTCCATTGCTATTTGGGTTCAGCACTTTGGATATCTGTATACATTAAAATTCAGAATACGAGGGTTGAATGAAAAGTAATGCCTGCACCTTTGTAACTCCTCAACAGATGGCAGTACTGGTATGTGGCAGCTACTGCCTTGTTCAGTAGACTCTCCTCTACAGTTCCATTTTGGCAGGAAGCCCTAGCATTGAACATTTGTGTTGTTAAAGAGCGACGTATGGAACCCTGCACAGACGGTCCGTCAATGCGACTTGAACAATGTACAGTCACTGAATTCTTGACAGCAGAAGGTGTCACCCCAAAGGAGATTCATCAGAGAATGCAAGCTGTTTATGGTGATTGTGTTGATGTGAGGACTGTGTGTCAATGGGTGAGTAAGTTTAAAGATGTTGAGGTGACACCTTCTGCTGTCAAAAATTCAGTGACTGCACGTTGCTTAAATCGCATTGACTAACCGTCTGCACAGGATTCCATACCTTTGCACTTTAACAACACAACCATTTAATGCTAAGGCTTCCCACCAAAGTGGAACTGTAGAGGAGAGTCTACTGAACAAGCCAGTACCTGTCGCATACCAGTACTGCCATCTGTTGAGGAGTTACGAAGCTGGAGACATTACTTTTCATTCAACCCTAGTAACACCCAAGCATATTGACTGTTCCACAGATATCAGGCACCAATCCCAGTAGTGTCTTCCTTAAAGATGGGAGTAAAAGGTCTGAAGCCCTCTCACATTTAAAACAATATAATTCTCTTCCCCCATTCTAGTTCTTTGTCCGCAACCCAAGTGGGAAAATTTCCTCCCAGCTCTTGGCATTGTTAGGCAATTGGGAGTACAACACCCCTTCATAAACCATTGTTAACTAATTGTGTGTTGCTGCTTGGGCTTCAGAAATGGAGAATTGGAAGGGAGGTCAGAAATGGAGGAAGGTCCTATAAAGAAATCCAAGTGTTATATCACCCAGCAGAATGAATGACTCTTTTCTTTCTTCAGAAGCCAATCTTGCAAACCACTTCCGAAAACCATGCCATTTGCAGAACAATTGGCAAAGCCTTACAAAAGGATGCAGAACCAAAAAAAGAAGACATTGGATCTTCTGACTGCCATGTAGATGCAATCCTTAAATTCACTTAAGACTCATTGTATGCAATAATTGTGTGTTGCACTCCCAGGCTTCCATGGAGCTCCCTGCATGCTCCTGAATGTTGCATCCTGATTGTAGTGTCTCAACAAAATAAATGGGGTCTTTGTTTATTTATATTCCATCTGTTGGTACAGAGACGTTCCATTGACACATCCAGTTGGAAGGGACCTTGGAGATTATCAGGCCCAGTCCCTGACAAATGGCCATCCGGCTTCAAAGCCTTCGGTGAAGGGAAACCCATCACATTCCACGCAGTCTGGTCCATTACACTGTGCAACGTGATTTTTGTTCCTGGGTTATAAATGCCATTTCCTAATTGGTTCTATCATAAAAACGTGGAAAAAAATTATATTAAACTACCAAAACTTTGTTGTTGTGGGAGGGACATTCTGAGGCACATTTAACTCTAGTTTTTCCATGAATATCTCCTAGAATCTCGACCAATTCAACCTAGTTTGTGGCAGCCACAAAAGCAAAGTTTCTGAAGTAGAACAACTTCAGAACTTCAGGACTGCACAATTAAACAGGAAATAACATTTTCAGATTTTTTTTGGAAATTTTGTTACATAGTGTTATCAAACAGCTCTTACTCTCAGGAAGTCTTTCCAAATGTTCAGGTGACATAGGCTTCCTTGTAATTTCCACTTTTTTGATTGTAGCGTTGGCTTCTGGAGAAACACAAAGAAAGACTTGTTCCACCTTGAGTATGACAGCACTTCAGACATTTGGAGATGGGTATCTTGCCTCTCTTTAATCTATTCATAGAATCATAGAATCAAAGAGACGGAAGAGACCTCCTGGGCCATCCAGTCCAACCCCATTCTGCCAAGAAGCAGGAATATTGCATTCAAATCACCCCTGACAGATGGCCATCCAGCCTCTGCTTAAAAGCTTCCAAAGAAGGAGCCTCCAGCACACTCCAGGGCAGAGAGTTCCACTGCTGAACGGCTCTCACAGTCAGAAAGTTCTTCCTCATGTTCAGATGGAATCTCCTCTCTTGCAGTTTGAAGCCACTGTTCCATTGCGTCCTAGTCTCCAAGGAAGCAGAAAAAAGGCTTGCTCCCTCCTCCTCCCTGTGGCTTCCTCTCACATATTTATACATGGCTATCATATCTCCTCTCAGCCTTCTCTTCTTCAGGCTAAACATGCCCAGCTCCTTAAGCCGCTCCTCATAGGGCTTGTTCTCCAGACCCTTGATCGTTTTAGTCGCCCTCCTCTGGACACATTCCAGCTTGTCAATATCTCTCTTGAATTGTGGTGCCCAGAATTGGACACAATATTCCAGGTAAAGTGGTCTAACTAAAGCGGAATAGAGGGGTACCATTACTTCCTTAGATCTAGACACTAGGCTCCTATTGATGCAGGCCAAAATCCCATTGGCTTTTTTTACCGCTGCATCACATTGTTAGCTCATGTTTAACTTGTTGTCCACGAGGACTCCAAGATTTTTTTTCACACGTACTGCTCTCGAGCCAGGCATTGTCCTCCATTCTGTCTCATTGCATTTCATTTTTCCAGACTAAATACACCCAGCTCTTTCAACCATTTTCCCCAGTGATCAGTTTCTAGATCCTTCACATTTCTGATCACCCTTCTCTAGAGGCCTTGTTGTTTATTTGCTCAGTTGTTTCCGACTCTTCATGACCTCCTGGACCAGCCCAAGTCAGAGCTCCCTGTTGGCAGTCACCACCCCAGCTCCTTCAAGGTCAAGCCAGTCCCTTCAAGGATGTCATCCATCCATCTTGCCCGTCTATGCCAGAGCTCCCTGTTGGCAGTCACGACCCCCAGCTCCTTCAAGGTCAAGCCAGTCTCTTCAAGGATGCCATTCATCCATCTTGCCCATCTATGCCAGAGCTCCCTGTTGGCAGTCATCACCCCCAGATCCTTCGAGTTCAAGCCAGTCCCTTCAAGGATGCCATCCATCCATCTTGCCCGTCTATGCCAGTGCTCCCTGTTGGCAGTCAACAACCCCAGCTCCTTCAAGGTCAAGCCAGCCTTCAAGGATACCATCCATCCATCTTGCCTGTCTATGTCAGAGCTCCCTGTTGGCAGTTGCCACCCCCACCTCCATCAAGGTCAAGCCAGTCCCTTCAAGGATGCCATCCATCCATCTTGCCCGTCTATGCCAGAGCTCCCTGTTGGCAGACACTAGCCCCAGACCCATCAAGGTCAAGCCAGTCCCTTCAAGGATGCCATCCATCCATCTTGCTCATGTATGCCAGAGCTCCCTGTTGGCAGTTGCCACCCCAACTCCTTCAAGGTCAAGCCAGTCCCTTCAAGGTTGCCATCCATTCATCTTGCCCATCTATGTCAGAGCTCCCTATTGGCAGTCGCCACCCCCAGCTCCTTCAAGGTCAAGCCAGTCCCTTCAAGGATACCATCCATCCTCTTGTCCTTGGTCAGCCCCTCTTCCTTTTCCCATCCATTTTCTGCAGCAGCATTATCTTCTCCAAGCTTTTCTGTCTGTGTCCTGGCAGTGGGTCTGTAGGTGACTGTGAAGCCCTATTCTTGACCTGCATGTTCTCCCGCAGTGAGGGCATCGGTTTCCAGACGGAAGGCGGTCCCGGTCGGGGTTGGCTTGACGCGCCTTCCTCTTGGCACGTTTCTCTCTTTCGCCCTCCATTCGTGCCTCTTCAAATTCTACAGCACTGCTGGTCACAGCTGACTTCCAGCTGGAGCGATCAAGAGCCAGGGCTTCCTATTTCTCAGTGTCTATGCCAGAGTTTTAAAAGTTGGCTTTGAGCCCATCTTTAAATCTCTTTTCCTGTCCACCAACGTTCCGTTTTCCGTTCTTGAGTTGGGAGTAGAATAACTGCTTTGGGAGACAGTGGTCGGGCATCCAGATAACATGGCCGGTCCAGCGGAGTTGATGGCAGAGGACCATCGCTTTAATGTTGATGGTCTTTGCTTCTTCCAGCACGCTGACATTTGTCCGCTTGTCTTCCCAAGAGATTTGCAGGATTTTTCAGAGGCAACGTTGATGGAATTGTTCCAGGATTTGCATGTGATGTCTGTAGACAGTCCACGTCTCGCAGGTGTATAGCAGGGTTGGGAGGACAATAGCTTTATAAGCAAGCATCTTGGCCACAAACTGATTTACACAATAACATCTATGATGTGCACACACCCCGCCCATGTAATGATGGGATTGCACCTCTGAGGTGCACATTTTGATTTCAGATAGTAACATATACACCCAGATCAACACACACACACGCACAATGCACTTTGTATCTTGCAATCTTAGTAGGTTCAGTCGATGTTACTACAAGAAAAGCCGCCGCAATCGCAGAGATCAGAAAAGGAGACTGAAATTGATACAATTAATCCCTTGGAAATACAGCCAGAGTATCTTTTCTTATTCTTAACACAGTTCAAACATCCAGAGAATATGCTTAATTAAAATTTGGCTATACATTTTTAACAGATAACAAAAAATGAAAGAAATGGGCTAATTATATTGCTCAGCATTCTGCTATGTATTTTTTTAATAACACACTTTTCCAGCTTGGACCGTTCCCAGGAGACGCAGTTCCTCATTTATAACAAGGTCCCTGTCGGGATTTTAAAAAGGGGATATCTTCTAAAAGGAAAAAAATATCTTTTGAAAGAGGTTCCTTGCAAGGATAAGTGGCATCCCAGATCTATCACGACCGGGGACGTGTGCGCTTTCCAGAGATGCAAATGTTTCCCCTCTTAATAATTCCCCGCCTTGTTTTTGCACATCGGCGCAGCAACAGCCTCTGCCTTTGGCTCAAACGCAGACTTTCCCCAACTCCCATAAATAGATGGTTCTGGAAATTTGTTTTATTTAATGAACTGAAAGGTTGAGTCTTCTCCTTTGCGCATTAACTCCCACTAATATACGACGGTACATATTAATGGTCGTTAATGGGCTAAATGCTCTTTTTCTACAGAAAGCCCACAGGAGAGTGAAGGAAGGGGGGAAATTCACCTCCTCTTTCCGAGGTAATTTCACTGAATTGTTGCTACTTCCTGCCCCTCGGGCCACACCACCACCGACCAAGGTATGAGGTGTCTAAGCTGGAAGCATTAGAAGAGGAACAGAGGGAAGGAGAAAGGTGGGATTGGAGAGAGGAGAAGGACATCTCTGGATTCTGGAAAAGATTGTTAAGGAAGTGGTCTGCAAACACTTAGAAACAATTGCGGTCATTGCTAATAGTCAACATGGATTTATCAAAAACAAGTCATACCAGACTCATCTGATCTCTTTTTTCAATAGAGAAAGAGGGAGGGAAGGAAAGAAGGAAAGAGAGAAGAAAAGAGAGACAGCAGAAGAGAAAGAAAAAGGGGAAAAGAAGTAAAAAGATAGAGAATGGTCCAGAAGGTAGAAGAGGCAACAAGGCGATTGGCTACTCTTGATCTCATCCTAACAAATGCGGAGGACCTGATCGATGCGGTCGAAGTGGTCAGATCCTTAGGGGCAAGTGACCATGTGCTCCTGCAATTTGAGGTACAAAGGAAGGCTGAAACTAAGACAAGTCAAACCCACATTTTGGACTTTAGGAGAGCTGATTTCCGAAAAATGAAGGAAACGCTGAGCAGCATTCCGTGGACACAGATACTAACAGACAAGGGAGTTACGGATGGATGGGACTTTCTCAAGAGTGAAATACTCAAGGCACAATTGCAAACCGTGCCAACAAAGAGAAAAAATAGGACAAGTGCAAAGAAGCCAGAATGGATGTCCAAAGAACTTCTAACTGTGCTGACACAAAAGAGACATGCACAAGAAGTGGAAAAAGGGAGAAATCACCAAAGAAGAATTCAAACAAATAGCCAACAGCTGTAGGGAAAAGGTCTGCAAGGCTAAAGCACAAAACAAGCTCATTCTGCTGCTGAGTATGCATGCCCACTGTGGAATACATCTCACCACACTAAAACAGTGGATGTGGCTCTTCATGAGACATGCCACATTATCATGGGGTGTCTGCGCCCGACACCACTGGAGAAATTACACTGTCTAGCCGGTATCGCCGGGAAGTAGCAGCCAATAGTGAAAGGACCAAGGCAGAGACATCTCCAGCTCATCCCCTGTTTGGGCATCAGCCAGCATGTCAACGACTTAAATCCAGACATAGTTTTCTAAGATCTACAGAGACACTCGCTGGAACACCTCAGCAAGCGAGAGTCCAAAAGTGGCAGGCTCAAACCCAGAACCTCAACCAATGGCTGATACCAAATGAGAGACTCCCCCCTGGGCACACAGAAGACTGGGTGACTTGGAAGGCGCTGAACAGACTGCGCTCTGGCACCACGAGATACAGAGCCAACCTCAAGAAATGGGACCACAAAGTGGAGTCCATGACATGCAAGTGTGGAGAAGAGCAAACCACTGACCACCTGCTGCAATGTAACCTGAGCCCTGCCACATGCACAATGGAGGACCTTCTTGCGGCAACACCAGAGGCACTCCAAGGGACCAGATACTGGTCAAAGGACATTTAATCAACTACCAAGCTTGCAAAATCTGTGTTTTTTAATCTGTTTGTTTGTTTTGTTCTGTTAGAAATGTAATATAACTGATTGGCTGCCCTGACATGAGAATATATATATATATATATATATATATATATATATATATATATATATATTTGCTATTTTTGGGTAGGAATTTACTTCTGTGAAGCAGTTTGTAACACAGCAAGCTGCAAAGTTCCGACCATATGAATGGCTGTATGCAATTGTGAGATATTCCTTAAGGCTTAAAACACACACACACACAAATGCCTACCAGATGTGAGCTTTGTTTTGTTGTCATATTTCTGTTGCGTTTGATATTATGTTTGATTTTTCACATTTAAAGCAGTGCTGCGTTTCTTTCTTGAAAGCTGCTCCGAGAACATGTTGTCACGTGGTGGATGCAGATGTTGGAAAGTGAATGATTAATGGTCATTAATAATAATTAAATAAATTGCAGAAAGAATTCCCAGCTCGCTGTTTCCTGCAAAATATGAACAAATGTTAATTCTGTTCATTTTTCATTGACAAATTTATCAAAGCTTGTTAACAGTCTTCTAAATTGCCTTCAATCTTTTAAGAAAGATTTGGCCTGAGCTGGAGCTCGACCAACATTATCGAAAGTTTACCCAAATGCTTCTTTGAGTCAAATGTTTTGTTGTACGTCTTCTCAGACTTGGGGGGAGAATCCATATAACAGTTTCACATTGCACCGTTACCACACTAGGATTCCATTTCAACTGATACAGTTGGAGATAATTGAATCCTGGGATTAGTAATCTGGTGAGGCATTAGAGTTTTCTGTTCTCTCCTTCCTTCCCACTTTCCTTCCTTCATTCTCTTTTTTCTTTCCTTTTCTCTTTCCTTCCTTCTCTACCTCTTCCTTGCATTCCCCCCTTTTTCTTTCCCTTCCTCTTTCTCTCCTTCCTTCCTTCTCATTTTCTTTTCTTTTCTCCTTCCTTCCTTCTCTTCCTCTCCTTAGCATTCCCCCTTTTTCCCCTTCCTCTTTCTCTCCTTCCTACCTTCTTTCTCTCCTTTTCCCCTCCTTCCTTCTTTCCTTCCTTCCTTCCTTCCTTCCTTCCTTCCTTCCTTTTATTTTTTCTTTTCTTTTCTCCTTCCTTCATTCTCTACCCCTTCCTTGCATTCCCCCTTTTTCTTTCCCTTCTTCTTTCTCTCCTTCCTTCCTTCCTTCCTTCCTTCCTTCCTTCCTTCCTTCCTTCCTTCCTTCCTTCCTTCCTTCCGCCTCTATCACAAGTGAGGCTGGCGGGGACGAGGAGCAGGGCCTTCTCGGTAGTGGCCCCTCACCTGTGGAACTCACTCCCTGGGGAGATTAGATCAGTGACTTCCCTTTTGTCATTCAGAAAAAAATTGAAGACCTGGATGTGGGACCAGGCTTTTGGACATTCTGGCAGCTAAAGGAAAGACCTTGATGACAGAACGGAATGGATTTATGGAACTCTGAACACTGACCATGAGATTGTTTACTATTGCGTTATGTACTGATGTTTTTAACCTGTTAACTGTTTGATTGCTTTTAGGTATGTATGTATTTTTGACACAGGCATCGAATCGTGCCTTCCTTTGTAAGCCGCCCTGAGTCCCCCCTTGGGGGTGAGAAGGGTGGGGTAGAAGTAACTGAAATAATAATAATAATAATAATAATAATAATAATAATAATAGGCAGGTCCCAAACCGTTTAGGGCTTTGTAGGTAAGCACCTGCACCTTGAATTGGGTTCGGTAGGTAAACGGCAGCTCCTTTAACAGGAGGCTTGACCTCTCTCTGTAAGGAGCGCCAGTTAACATCCTGGCCGCCGCTCGTTGGACCAGTTGGAATTTCCGAGCCGTTTTCAAGGGCAGCCCCACGTAGAGCGCATTACAGTAATCCAATCTAGAGGTGACCAAGGCATGGACCACCCTGGCCAGATCAAACTTTGCGAGGTACGGTCGCAGTTGGCGCATGAGTCTTAGTTGTGCGAAAGCCCTCCCGGACATCGCCAACGCCTGAGCCTCAAGCGTAAGCGTTGAATCCAAGAGGACTCCCAAACTGCGGACCTGGGACTTCAGGGGGAGTGTAACCCCGTCCAGCACATGTTGCCACCCTATACCTCGATCCGGTTTACGATCGACCAGAAGGACCTCTGTCTTGTCGGGATTGATCTTCAGCTTGTTCTTCCTCATCCAGACAGCCACAGTGGCCAGGCACTCGTCCAGCACTTGAGGGGCTTCCTTGGAATTAGGTGGAGAAGAGTAGTAGAATTGTGTGTCATCTGCGTAGAGGTGGCACCCAACTCCAAAACTCCGGATAACCTCTCCCAGTGGTTTCATGTAGATGTCAAAAGATGTTTATGCAATGTGGAGAGGCAGGGGGAGAATAGGCTGCTTGTTACCATAAAGAGCATTTCCATTATCTATCCTAAACAAAGGAATAAATAACCCTTCCCTTATAGATGCAGCTTGGCATTTAAGTAATACTGCTGCTGAGTCTGCATGCCCAGTGTGGAACACATCTCACCACACTAAAACAGTGGATGTGGCTCTTAATGAGACATGCCGCATTATCACAGGGTGTCTGCGCCCTACACCACTGGAGAAATTACACTGCTTAGCCGGTATTGCACCACCTGACATCCGCCGGGAAGTAGCAGCCAATAGTGAAAGGACCAAGGCAGAGACATCTCCAGCTCATCCCCTGTTTGGGTATCAGCCAGCACGTCAACGACTTAAATCAAGACATAGTTTTCTTAGATCTACAGAGACACTCGCTGGAACACCCCAGCAAGCAAGAGTCCAAAAGTGGCAGGCCCAAACCCAGCACCTCAATCCATGGGTGATACCAGATGAGAGACTCCCCCCTGGGCACTCAGAAGACTGGGCGACTTGGAAGGCGCTGAACAGACTGCGCTCTGGCACCACGAGATGCAGAGCCAATCTTAAGAAATGGGGCTACAGGGTGGAATCCTCGGCATGCGAGTGCGGAGAAGAACAAACCACTGCAATGCACCCTGAGCCCTGCCACATGATGCACAATGGGGGACCTTCTTGCGTCAACACCAGAGTAACTCCAAGGGGCCAGATACTGGTCAAAGGACATTTAACCAACTACCAAGTTTGCAAAATCTGAGTGTTTTTTTCTTTTTCTTTTTAATCTCTGTGTTTGTTTTGCTCTGTTAGAATTGTAATACAATGGTATGGTTGCTGATGACACGATAAATAAATAAATTTAAGTTGGACGCAGCAGGAAAGGGTGCGATTCTGGAGCACAAGCCAGTGATGAGAGCAACCATTTGCCAAGTGCAGGATGGGTTCTGCTGCAAGAGTTTTATTGCCATGACTTTAGAGTTACATCCACAACATGCAAGGGTTAATCGCTGGATCGGTTTGCAGCTGGTGGGTCCTCCCGAGGGGAATCTTCGCAATAGACTCTTCTGTGTAGACAAGGTCAGTTCTGCTATCTTTGGGTCAGCGGGTCATGTGATAAAGGGACTCTGAAACTTCCCGCTCCTGGGAGACACAGGTGCCAATCGCATTTTGTGGTCTGCTGCTGGAGAGCTCGCCTTGTGGTTTCCAGCTGACTCCATCAAAATGCATGCAGAGCCCCCGTGGCAAATAATTGGAGAGGAGCTTTCTCAGGCTTACACATCAGACTCTGGTTTTCTGTGTTAGCAAGTAGCAGAAAGAACAGAAGAGCTACACACACTACAGAGAGAGAGGCTTTCCTCAATCTTGCATAGACCTTGCAAAGATCTCTCGCCAATATTTCTTTTTCTCTCTCTTTGTTCTTTACTTATGATTTTTCGGGCTATATGGCCATGGTCTAGAGGCATTCTCTCCTGACGTTTCGCCTGCATCTATGGCAAGCATCCTCAGAGGTAGTGAGGTCGGTTGAAACTAGGAAAAAGGGTTTATATATCAGTGGAATGACCAGGGTGGGACAAAGGACTCTTGTCTGCTAGAGTTAGGTGGGAATGTTTCAACTGACCACCTGGATTAGCATATAATGGCCTGACAGTGCCTAGAGCAAACCTTTGTTGAGAGGTAATTAGATGTCCCTGCCTACTTCCTCTCTGTTGTTGTGCTGTTGCAATTTTAGAGTTTTTTTAATACTGGTAGCCAGATTTTGTTCATTTTCATGGTTTACTCCTTTCTGTTGAAATTGTCCACATGCTTGTGGATTTCAATCGCTTCTCTGTGTAGTCTGACATGATGGTTGTGAGCAGAGGTGGCCCTAGGTAATTTTCAATGGTAAGCAAACAGTATTTTGCCCCCACCCCCACCCCCCACCCAATAACTGATATATATATTCTGTTCGTCGTGGTTCTGTGTGTCATATTTGGTTCAATTCCATCATTGGTGGAGTTCAGAATGCTCTTTGATTGTAGGTGAACTATACATCCCAGTAACTACAACTCGCATATGCCAAGGTCTATTTTCCCCCAAGAGCTCCTCAAGAGCGTCCCTGGGCAAAATCAACTACACTGCAAAGGCTTACTTTGCGTAATGGGTTGAGCAGCCCCTGCTTGTGAGAGTAGTCCAGCATTTCTGTGTTCTCAGATAATCTGCTGTATCCAGGTTGGTTCATTGTGTGCTCTGCTCTGGCTGATTTCTCTGGCTGAAGTAGTCTGCAGTTCCTTTCATGTTCCTTGATTCGTGTTTGGGCAATGCTGCTGCATTTGGTGGTCCCTATGGAGACTTATCTCACCTCTGCAGGTAGACTCCTGCAGAGGTGAGAGGATCCCTCTTGTCCTTTGCTGAACGGAGCATTGGTTGGATTTTCTTGATGGGTCTGTAGATAAGTTTGTATGTTGTGTTTCCTCATCAGCTTCCCTCTGTGGTCAGTGGTTCCCTTGATGTCTGGCAAGAACCCTTTCCCTCTGGGTGGATCTTCATCTTTACTCTCGTGGCTTGTTCTCGGTTGTCTTGCAGCTCTTCTGATGTCTGAGGCGGAGTCTCCATTGGCCTGTAGAGCCCAGTTGAGGTGGTTCAGTCCATCTTGAATTGGTTGAGACTCTATGAGACATTCATTGAAAAACTAGAGCAAAGTGTGCTGCAGGATGTCCTTCCCACAACAACAAAGTTTTTCCCCAGTTTAATACACTTTTTCTTAACTAGAACCAGTTAGGAAATAACATGTATAACCCAGGAACAAGAATCATGTTATGTAGAGTTATTGTTGCAGCGTTCTCTGACAGATCTGCAGAACAACAGAACAACAACAAACAAGCCTAGAAGTATTTTATTTTATCTAACCTCTGAGGATGCTTGCCATAGATGCAGGCGAAACGTCAGGAGAAATGCCTCTAGAACATGGCCATATAGCCTGAAAAAACCTACAAGAACTGAGTATTTTATTTATTTATCAAGTCATCAGCAACCAGTCAATTATATTACATTTCTAACAGAACAAAGCAAACAAACAGAGAAAATACAAAATTTGTGAGTTTGGTAGTTGATTAAATGTCCTTTGACCAGTCGCTGGCCACTTGGAGTGCCTCTGGTGTTGCCGCAAGGGGGTCCTCCCTGGTGCATGTGGCAGGGCTCAGGTTGCATTGCAGCAG
Source organism: Anolis sagrei (assembly GCF_037176765.1). NCBI lineage: Eukaryota > Metazoa > Chordata > Lepidosauria > Squamata > Anolidae > Anolis > Anolis sagrei. The sequence continues at coordinate 42,006,290 of NC_090028.1, forward strand.
GTGGTCAGTGGTTGGCTCTTCTCCACACTCACATGTTGTGGATTCCATTTTGTGGCCCCATTTCTGAAGGTTAGCTCTGCATCTCGTGGTGCCAGAGCGCAGTCTGTTCAACGCCTTCCAAGTCACCCCGTCTTCTGTGTGCCCAGGGGGAGTCTCTCATTTGGTATCAGCCATTGGTTGAGGTGCTGGGTTTGAGCCTGCCACTTTTGGACTCTCGCTTGCTGGGGTGTTCCAGCGAGTGTCTCTGTAGATCTTAGAAAACTATTTCTTGATTTAAGTAGTTGACGTGCTGGCTGATACCCAAACAGGGGATGAGCTGGAGATGTCTCTGCCTTGGTCCTTTCACTATTGGCTGCTACTTCCCGGTGGATGTCAGGTGGTGCAATACCAGCTAAACAGTGTAATTTCTCCAGTGGTGTAGGGCGCAGACACCCCGTGATAATGTGCCATGTCTCATTCAGAGCCACATCCACTGTTTTAGCGTGGTGAGATATGTTCCACACTGGGCATGCATACTTAGCAGCAGAGTAGCATAGCGCAAGGGCAGATGTCTTCACTGTGTCTGGTTGTGATCCCCAGGTTGTGCCAGTCAGCTTTCGTATGATATTGTTTCTGGCACCCACTTTTTGCTTGATGTTCAGGCAGTGCTTCTTGTAGGTCAGAGCACAGTCCAGAGTCACTCCCAGGTATTTGGGTGTGCTGCAATGCTCCAGTGGGATTCCTTCCCAGGTAATAATCCTCAGAGCTCGGGATGCTTCTTTGTTCTTGAGATGAAAGGCACATGTCTGTGTTTTAGATGGATTAGGGATCAGCTGGTTTCCCCTGTAATAGCCTAGAAAAGCGGTGAGTTGATTGAGCAGATTTTCCGAAGGACATCATTTTTTGCAATCTCCATTTCTGATTGTATTTGATGGAAGCGTAAAACACATCTCTGGGGTAAACTTTGCCCATATATTTTTTTAAAAGACATGTTAAAATATAAGAACCGTCCGCATTTGAGGGTCCGGCAGCAATGCTTCCCGAGCGGAGGGTCACCCGGTTGAGGGTCCAGCGTCGTCCCCGTCGTCCCCCCTTTCTCTTGTGCTTTGCTCCTTTTCTGCGGCACAGGAGTGGGGCCTCCACCCCAACTGGCTTGAAATCACTGGGGAGAGGGTAATTTAAGCTAGACTTGATGTAACCTATACATCACTGTCTTCTGGACCAGCTTTAAAATTAAACTCTGATGTACAAAGTTAAACAAAAATGAGATAAAAATTGGCAGGGGTTGAAGAGGGTCAAAGTAGTCAAAACAGAAGGTAGACTATTGCTTCTTTTGATTTATGTTATTCTGCACGCGAGGAAGAGAAATAAAATTATAAGTCTCACTGAGACTTTTTTTTCCCACAGAAAATAATGCATTCCTAATTTGCTTTCTATAGACTACCAAGCCTTTGATGTGGAAGATGAAGAAATACAATTATCAAGGAGACGGAGAAATGATAAGGTGGGGAGGGAAAGAGCGTCAACGGGAGCTGTTTTCTTATGGTTAAAAGACAGCCGTTATGCCTTAAATATCATTGAAATGCTTCTTTTATTGTCCATAAACATTTATGTGTAGATATTTGTCTGAGCTCTTGGATATTAGCATTCACGGTACAGAACCACATTTTTGTCATGTTTTCCCATCTGCATCAATATTGCACAATGCCAATCGTAGTCTCTTTTCTCTGGACTTTGGTCACTAAATGTTGCCGTTCATACAATCATAGAGACCTCCTGGGCCATCATCCAGTCCAACCCCATTCTGCCAAGAAGCAGGAATATTGCATTCAAATCACCCCTGACAGATGGCCATCCAGCCTCTGTTTAAAAGCTTCCAAAGAAGGAGCCTCCACCACACTCCCTCCGGGGCAGAGAGTTCCACTGCTGAACGGCTCTCACAGTCAGGAAGTTCTTCCTCATGTTCAGGTGGAATCTCCTCTCTTGTAGTTTGAAGCCATTGTTCCATTGCGTCCTAGTCTCCAGGGAAGCAGAAAGGAAGCTTGCTCCCTCCTCCTCCCTGTGGCTTCCTCTCACATATTTATACATGGCTATCATGTCTCCTCTCAGCCTTCTCTTCTTCAGGCTAAACATGCCCAGTTCTTTAAGCCACTCCTCATAGGGCTGGTTCTCCAGACCCTTGATCATTTGAGTCACCCTCCTAAAATGATCAAGGGTCTGGAGAACAAGCCCTATGAGGAGTGGCTTAAAGAGCTGGGGCATTTTAGCCTACATTCAAAGGGCTCCTTGAACCCTACCAATGATAGAATTGGGCCAAACATCCCACACATAATCCCCATGACTAACAGGCAGGGGCGGCTCAACCCACTTTGATGGCCAAAAGCGAGGAGGAGCTGAGGAACCTTCTAACCAAGGTGAAAGAAGAAAGTGCAAAAGCTGGGTTGTAATCAGGGGCGGCTCAACCATTACGCAAAGTAAGTCTTTGCAGTAGAATTGATTTTGCCCAGGGGCTCTCTTGAGGCGCTCTTGTGGGAAAATAGACCTTGACATATGCGAATTGTAGTTACTGGAATGTATAGTTCACCTACACCTACAATCAAAGGGCATTCTGAACTCCACCAATGATGGAATTGAACCAAATATGGCACACAGAACTCCCACGACGAACAGAAAATATATATCAGTGATTTGTTGGGGGGGGGGGGGGAGGGGACCAAAATACTGTTTGCTTACCATTGAAAATTACCTAGGGCCGCCTCTGCTAACAGGAAATACTGTGTTTTCTGATGGTTTTTGGCGACCCCTCTGACACCCCCCCCCCCCCCACGACCCTCCCTGGGGTTCTGACCTAAAGGTTGAGAAATGCTGTTCTAGAAGCATTCTCTCCTAGAACATGACCATATAGCCCGAAAAACCCACAACAACCCTTTTAATACATTGCCTATAATAAAACAAGCTGAAGTTGAAGGTGGGTTGGGGGGTGGGGGAGGCAAAGAGATTGAGATTGAAACTAACAAAATGAAGTTCAACAGTGACAAATGCAAGAGACTCCACTTTGGCAGAAAAACCAAAATGCAAAGAGACAGAATGGGGGACGATGCCTGGCTTGAGAGCAGGACGTGTGAAAAAGATCTTGGAGTCCTTGTGGACAGGAAGTTGAACATGAGCCAGGAATGTGATGTGGTGGCAAAAAAAGCCGATGGGATTTTGGCCTGCATCAATAGGAGCCTAGTGTCTAGGTCCAGGAAAATAATGCTACCCTCTATTCCGCTTTGGTTAAACCACACCTGGAATATTGTGTCCAATTCTGGGCACCACAATTCAAGAGAGATATTGACAAGCTGGAATGTGTCCAGAGGAGGGCGACTACAATGATCAAGGGTCTGGAGAACAAACCCTATGAGGAGCAGCTTAAGGAGCTGGGCATGTTTAGCCTGAAGAAGAGAAGCATGAGAGGAGATATGATAGCCATGTATATGTATGTGAGAGGAAGCCACAGGGAAGAGGAGGGAGCAAGTTTGTTTTCTGCTTCCTTGGAGACTAGGACGCGGAATAATGGCTTCAAACTACAAGAGAGGAGATTCCACCTGAACATGAGGAAGAATTTCCTGACTGTGAGAGCCGTTCAGCAGTGGAACTCTCTGCCCTGGAGTGTGGTGGAGGCTCCTTCTTTGGAAGCTTTTAAACAGAGGCTGGATGGCCATCTGTCAGGGGTGATTTGAATGCAATATTCCTACTTCTTGGCAGAATGGGGTGGGACTGGATGGCCCAGGAGGTCTCTTCCAACTCTAGGATTCTATGATTCTATGAAAGAGAGTCTCACAATGAATGTGCTTTAAGGAGGAATGCCTTAATTTCTATGGCGTTGCTTTCATTATATTGCAAAGCATTACAAGCCAAAGCAGTTTCCTGAAGGAACCTTCCGATGGCGGGCGGCTTGAAGGAGATGACTGTTTCTAATGATCAACAGCTGCCTCTGCGGTTTTTGTGCAGCCTAGTGATTCATGTCTTGTGCCCAGAAATGATCAGTGGAACAAATGTTTGCTTAGATATATTACAGAGGAACAATCAGGAGGAGGAGGGGAGGAGGGCAACGGGAGGCACTCCGATGGAAATACATCTTCCCGTTATCTGATAGTTTGACAATTAACTTAAAACTAGTCATGGGAAGTAACTTGGAAAGCACTTCCATTATTATTTTTTTCATATAAAGCCAATTCACATCCAGGTCTAGATTTCCACTTCATATTTGGGAGCTTCCATTAAACGAAGGCATTTCCTAAAGTTTCATGTCTTAAATCTGAGCATCCTGTAGCAATTTGCATCCAATCTTCTGTTCCATTCAGGGTTACCACTCAGCTTCCTTTTCCTTGGATGAGATAAAATGTGTTCTGTAAAATAGCAATTACACACCAATGATGAAAACTTGGTTTTGCATCACTATTGAGCATGCACAGCTTTTATTTGTCTGTTTTGCATCACTGTTGAGCATGCAAAATAGTCTGCTTTGAGGTACATCTCTTCACAGTATTTATTCCATAATTATTTTTTTACTTTTGCAAACTTTGGGTATTTCCCAAACCTGGGGGAACCACCTTCTGATGTTTGTGTATGATACTGTGTTTGCATGTACGAGGGGTATTTTTTAAGTAAGGTCTGTTTTGTTGTAGACACTAGTAGTTCGTGCGCATACCACAACGAGCACATGCGTGGTGTACCGGCATGCCTCGGGAACAACTGTGCTCAGTTTCCGCTCTGTAGCTCACCTGTACGGTTCTGTTCTGTGCTTCAAAAATGTTTAAGACTATCAACCCACCCGCCGCATGTGAGGTTCGCTCAGTGATACGGTTTTTGTCAGCAAGGAACCTGCCTGCTGCAGAAATCCATCGACAGATTTGTGAAGTGTACGGTGAGACTGTGATGAGTGAAAGCAAAGTGCGTAAGTGGGTACGACAATTCAAAGATGGCTGTGACAACGTCCATGATGAGGACCACTCCGGTCGCCCTTCTTTGATTACAGACGATTTGGTGGCTTCCGTTTGAAGTGAGGATTCATGAGAACAGGCGCTTCACAATAACAAGTCTCTCAAACGAATTTCCTGATGTGATGAGATCAGTGCTTTACAACATTGTTTCTGAACACCTAAAGTTTAGGAAACTGTGCACCCATTGGGTCCCGAAACTCCTAACAGAGGACCACAAAAACCAAAGATTTGAGTGTGCGATCAAATTAAATTGTCTGTAATCATAGAAGGGCGACTGGAGCGGTCCTCATCATGGACGTTGTCACGGCCATCTTTGAATTGTCGTTCCCACTTACGCACTTTTCTTTCACTCATAACAGTATCACCGTACACTTCACAAATCTGTCTCACTGTACACTTCACAAAGCGGCACCCTTTTTTTTTCTGCCATGGCTGCGGAGCGCCTTCTCGCCTGTTTGCCAGTTGGGCATGCCGTTGGTGCCTCTCACGCTGGCTGTGCTCACGCAGCAGGGATGGGAGGAAGAGAATGGGTTTGAATGCATGAGCAGTGTTCTCTTTTAAAATGTAAGGTCTTACTGTTTTTTGGAAGGATTTTTTTTGAGTGCATGACATAGATTGCCCTGAATGCTGTGTTCTGTCCAAATTTGATGTCAATTCCCCAAGTGGTTTTTGAGTTCTGTTAATATCACAAACGAACATTACATTTATACACACACACACATACACACACACTATAAAAATCATCATCATTATCATCATCCTAGGAACAAACATGGTGTTGCATAGTGCTATGTTCAGAACCCATGTAGAACTCAGTGTGGCGCATGTTCCAAAGCACTGATTAGATTCAGAATGTTTTGCGCCAGAATGATCTCTGTTCACGATCTAGTGCATGAACCCCGGTGGGGATCGACATAATATTCTATATAGTGACACTTCCTGAAAGAGTAGTCACAGTTCTTTTTGCTAATGACAAATGTTGAGGCAGAAGAAGCGCAATGCCAGAGAAGGCTTCTTGCTGCTGGAGGGGAAGAGCCAAAGCCACAGGATTCTTTCAATGCACACGAGTCAGTGCCAACTTCCCAGGATCAACTCGCCCTATGGCCGATTCTTGTGGTTTCACTTGTTGGGTAGAAAAGGGAGGAGGAGAGTGAGGAGGCGAGAGGATCAAATTGCCCTCGCAGTGTGGATTTCTGAGGGGTGTCTATCCACATGAAGGAAGCCAGTGGAGGAACGAGCAGGTGCACAGGTCTCATTATATCCGGCGTGTTGTGCAGAAGAAGCAAGCTTTCCAGTTGTTTCTCATGTAGATGTGAGGTGGTGTTCTTGGTAATCATTAAAGGGAAGGAGTGAACAAGGACAAAGCATCTGGAGGGAACGGGAGGGAGGTGAGAGCCTGGGAAAGAGATTAGGGTAGAAAACACGGGCTGGGGAACAACATGCAACAAATAAACCACATGCTGTTAATTGGCACTAGGCTTGGAGGTCATCTACAAAGGGAGAAGGGAGGAGATTCCAGATGCAGAAAAGGAAATAGTTATTTTACACAGCCTGCAATTAACTGAGACAGTTCAATGCCACAGGAAGTATCCGTGGACACTTCTTTAGATGGCCTTAAATCTGCAAAATAATTTATTTTGTTGTGTCGGCTTTAGAACACCCTCCCCATAGAGGTACGATCAGCCCCTTCGCTGATGGTGTTTCGGAAAAGATTGAAGACATGGATGTTGTTTAATCAAGCATTCGGTTAATCCGTTGCAACGGATTTTGATGACTAAAGGATGGGTAATCATGGACGACGAATTTTGGATTGCGATTTCAGTTACGAGATGCATGGGATTGTTATTGGTGGCCCAATAACTTGTAGTGTATATGTGTTTTATGCTTTTAAACTGAATATTGTTTTTTAATTGTTGTAAACCGCAATGAGTCGCCGATTTAGGCTGAGATATTAGCGGTATACAAGTGCATTAATAAATAAATAAATAAACCAGTTAATTGTATTACATTTCTAACAGAACAAAACAAACAAACAAACAGACAAAATACAAAATTTGTGAGTTTGGTAGTTGATTAGATGTCCTTTGACCAGTATCTGGTCTCTTGGAGTGCTTCTGGTGTTGCTGCAAGAAGGTCCTCCATGGTGCATGTGGAAGGGCTCAGGGTGCATTGCAACAGGTGGTCAGTGGTTTGCTCTTCTCCACATTCGCATGTCGTGGACTCCACTTTGTGGCCCCGTTTCTTGAGGTTGGATCTGCATATCGTGGTGCCAGAGCGCAGTCTGTTCAGCGCCTTCCAAGTCGCCCAGTCTTCTGTGTGCCCATTTGGTATCAGCCATGGATTGAGGTTCTGGGTTTGAGCCTGCCACTTTTGGACTCTCGCTTGCTGAGGTGTTCCAGAGAGTGTTTCTGTAGAACTTAAAAAACTATTTCTTGATTTAAGTCATTGATGTGCTGGCTGATACCCAAACAGGGGGTGAGCTGGAGATGTCTCTGCCTTGGTCCGTTCACTATTGGCTGCTACTTCCTGGCAGATATCAGGTGGTGCAAGACCGGCTAGACAATGTAGTTTCTCCAGTGGTGTAGGGCACAGGCACCCCATGATAATGCAACATGTCTCATTAAGAGCCACATCTACTGTTTTACTGTGGTGAGATGTGTTCCACACTGGGCATGCATACTCAGCAGCAGAGTAGCATAGCGCAAGGGCAGATGTCTTCACTGTGTCTGGTTGTGATCCCCAGGTTGTGCCAGTCAGCTTTCGTATGATATTGTTTCTAGCACCCACTTTTTGCTTGATATTCAGGCAGTGCTTCTTGTAGGTTAGAGCACGGTCCAGAGTGACTCCCAGGTATTTGGGTGCGGTGCAAGGCTCCAGTGGGATTCCTTCCCAGGTGATCTTCAGAGCTCAGGATGCTTCTCTGTTCTTGAGATGAAAAGCACATGTCTGTGTTTTAGATGGATCAGGGATCAGCTGGTTTTCCCTGTAATAGGCGGTAAGGGCACCTAGAGCTTCGGAGAACTTCTGTTCAACCATCTCAAAGCTCCCTGCTTGAGCGGTAATGGCACGATCATCAGCTGATGATTGTAAAATAATGATTCGTACAGAATAGGTCAAGAAGTCCAAGTGACTATTCAAAACTGAGGACATCCACAGTGTAGAATTAGTGCAGTTTGACATCGCTAGAACTGCCATGGCTCAATACTATGGAATCTTGGAAGTTGTCATTTTGGTGAGGCACCAGCATTATTTGGCAATGGAAGCTAAAGACCCTATAAAACTACAACTCCCATGATTCCATAACTTTGAGTCATGGCACTTAAAGTGATGTTAAACTGCATTACTTCTACACTGTAGATTCACCCCAGGGGCCCTTCCAGACAGGCCTTATATCCCAGGATCTGATCCAGGTTTTCTGTTTATCCCAGATTATCTGGAAGTGTGCTGGTACGGCTGTGCCAGGAGCTCCTACTTCCTTTTCTTTCTATTGAGTGTTTGCATGTATTCCAAGGTTCCATGCATTTTGCAATAAGGTGGTTTCCCTTGCTCTGCAATTATAGGGCCAATGACCTGTCAATCATCATTATGTTCTTTAGTTCCACCCTTTTCCCCAGGGTTTGATACAACCAATTAGGAAATGGCATTTATAACCCAGGAACAAAAATTGTATAGCATAGTGTAATCAATGTATATGTGAGGGGCTCAAACCTATTGTTGATACACTCCAACCAGCACATCCGTGCAAATAATTAAGTAGATCTATGTGCCTGTGCATGTGCTTGCGTATGTGTCGCATTGCCATTCCATTCTGGGAAAACACATGGCAGCTGTCTTCCAGGATGTTTCGATAACACAAACTACCATTTTAGCCATCTTTGTATTCCAGGTGAATCAGGGCTAGACTACCAACCTCGAGGGGAGTCTGTTTCATATAATTATCAGTATTCAAAGAATGACGGTAGATGTTGTGGCTTAACAGCAGGTGAACAGCACTTATCTGAATATTAAATAAAGTGCAACTGGCTTTCTGGATATTTTATTCCTGGAGAAAGAAACCTTTTCAAAGTCATTAGTAGAGAACAACAGTGCGGCAGCCAAAGAGCCCAAGTTTATGCATCCTTCACTGTGTGCATCTTCGGTGTGGCTTCTTCCAAGGACAATGTGGTAGGATCACATTCTGCATTTCCTTACCGAGACCTTTTTGTTCAGCTTCCTTGCACCAAGGCATTTCCTTGAGCACAAACTTCTGCCTGAGCAGGATAATCAGTACTGCTTAAGATAATTCAAAAACACTGTTGGCCATCTTCCCATTTTTAACCAGTTTCTCGTGTCCAACTCCCAAGTTGAATTCGTATCTCTTGCCAGAACATTTCAAATGCCGCCGTGCTCTAACTCTTAGTGAAAGAGACATAAACATGACATCTTCCCCCCAGGGGATTGCTTCTTGCCTTCCTTTAAAGAACTGGAACTCCCAAGGACCGAAACACTGTAGATAGCTCAAAATAGGTTTTATTGTTCACGAAGAGTTATCACTTTAAGGCAATAAGCTGGAAGTTTCAATGGGGTAAAGGAAATGTACATTACAGTCTCTGGTTGTCTTGGGTTCAAGGAGATTTCGCAGCTGAGAAGCCTTTCAAGGTTCCCTCTTTCTCAATGACTGCAAATGCCTGAACATTCACAGCTCCAATCCAAATGGCCTATATTTGAAGACACGAAGCCTTCCTCTGTTGCCACAGGAGCGGTTTGAAGGCACTTGGGTCTCCTCAACATTGTCCAGGGCGATCTAGGCATGAAGTATGAGTCCCAAGGGTAAAAACCTTAGAATTGGTGATGAGAGGTAACTTAATTAAGGGCTTTAGAGCCAAGTCTCTTTCTCATGTCTATCTGATAGAAAGTTTGATGGTAGAATGGAAAAGGAAAAGCTCTGCCCTCCTCCAGGAAGAGGTGGAGCCAAGCAATTGAGCTGAGGAAGCAATATAACTGGTGCAAACAACATTGATTGACAGCTATAAATAACCAATCAATCCAACTATACATTTACATGTTATACAGTTTAAACCTTTGCACTTTAAAGTTCTACACACAGGTGGCACCACTCGCGCGGTCACTCCAGGTTCTTCTGGAACATGGATGAGATCAGGTAGATGGCATTATATGGCACTGTAGAAGAGGCCTCTGTGACTGTTGTTGTGCATGTGTATTTGTGGGACACAGTTCCTGCAATTATGAGAAACTGCAACCACTTGCACAACACTTTTTACACTCAAAGGTATGTTTCAGCAGAACTCCATTCATATGAGATGATCATCTGGTCATGGCAGTGATTATTATATGCAAGAAGCTGACACGTATCAATGGAGCTAATTTGCTTAACCGATAATAGCAGCTAACACAAGATATGATTAGGCATCATAGCTTGGTTATTACAAGGAATAGATCAAGCGTGTCCAACCTCACCCTCTTTGAAAATAATCTCTTTGCAGAAGAGCCTCCTTCAAAGGGAGGCCTTTTTGGAGACATAGATTACAATCTAATGCATCCATTGGTTTCAAAAAAAATCATTCGTATTTATCAGCTTATTTATAAAACTTCATTGTTTGTCATGTTCATAGGAGGTCTTCGGACATTAGCTCATGGGAGATGTTCTCCCACACTATTTCCCACCAGAGAGCACTGTGGACTCAGACAATGATGGATCTGGACCAAACTTGGAATGAATATTCCATATGCCCAACTATGAACACAGATGGAGTTTGGGGGGAATAGACATTGACATTTGGACGTTGTAGTTGTTCGGATTTATAGTTCACCTACAATCAAAAAGCATTATAAACCCCACCAATGATAGAATTGGGACAAACTTCCCGGACCTGTATGACCAACAGAAAATCCTGTGTTTTCTGATGGTCTTTGGCGATTCCTCTGATACCCCTCTTATGACCCCCTCAGGGGTCCCGACCCCCAGGTTGAGAAACACTGCTCTAGAAGCATTCTCTCCTGGCCTTTCACCTGCATCTATGGCAGGCATCCTCAGAGGTTGTGAGGTCTGTTGGAAACTAGAAACATTGGGAAGGTCCAGGGTAGGAGAAATAACTTTTATCTGTTGGATTTATGTGTGAATGTTTCAATTGGCCACCTTGATTAGCATTTGATGGCCTGACAGTCTTTTAGGCATGCCTTGTTCCTGCCTGAGGGAATCCTTTGTTGAAATATTTGTTGACATCCTTCTAGAAAGAGCGAGTGAAACTGGGGCAAAGGAGAAGTCCCTTCTGTTCCCATGTTGCCCAATAAACAACATTGTCAATCCCATTGATATTGCTATTGATACTGATTGCTGGCAGTTGGGCACGACTGCAAGGTGAAGCCACTCCTTGGCCTCTCTTAAACCCAGCCTACTGCTACAACTAGGTGCAAAGATGACTGCAGACGCAGACTGCAGCCAGGAAACCAGAAGACGTTTCCTTCTTGGGAGAGTGCCTTGGACCGCCAGAAGATCCAACCAGTCCATACTTCAGGAAATAAAGCCCGACTGCTCACTGGAGGGAAGGACAGTAGAGGCCAAGATGAAGTACTTCAGCCACATTATGAGAAGAAAGGAAAGCTTAGAGATGACAATAATGCTGGGGAAAATGGAAGGAAAAAGGAAGAGGGGTTGACCAAGGGCAAGCTGGATGGATGGGATCCTTGAAGTGACTGGATTGACCATGAAGGAGCTGGGGGTGGTGATGGCCAACAGGGAGCTCTGGTGTGGACTAGTCCATGAGGTCATGAAGAGTTGGAAACGAGTGAACGAATGAACAACAACTACTACAACAACAACTAACACTGTACAAGTCTGGCTAAGGCTACCCACTAGGGTTTGGCCTCAACACAGCTGAAGAACAACAGAGTGCTTTATTTCCGGGAAGGAGAGACATGATAAAAGCTCTCATAAATACCGTAGATTCACAATATGGAATTATCTGATCCATTTCTTTGTGGGAAGAGAAGGAGGGGGCGAGGGGAGTTTAACAGCAGTCAACTTTAAATTTGCATATGTTTGTTCTTCCCAGCGAAATCAATCTCTTTGAAGGATGCAAGAAAACTTTGGAGAAAGAAAAATATTATTAATGCTGTAAGAGAACACAGAAAGAAGTCTTTAGTAAACATTTATTTTCCAGTGGAGATCATCATTTTTGACAAGTGCTTATTTTCATTATTTTTTTTTAGATTACAAAAAAAATAGTAAGAAAAAAGTGGCTCGAATTGCTTTGAACGTCAAGAAAGGAGCTCAGTTTGCATACAGAATGTTACATAAAATAGTTTACTCAATTAATAGCAATACATTGTATTCTTTTCTTTCCCTTCTTTCATTACATCTTGAAATAATTCCACACACAAACACAGGGATTCGTTGTCTGAGAGCCAATATACTGAACTATATTCTTGCACCCTGTATTTAGAAATTAGTATTCAGAAGAACTGGATCCTATCCGATTTTTTTGGAAATTAGGTCTAGTTAATATTTGGATGGGGAACTGTCCACAAATCTGTAACACAGAGTGGTGCCTCCCCACTCACGTATTCCTCTTGCTCTCCATTTGTAACCAAAACCACAGTTCTGTTGTGGCCGGAAAAAACGTGGAGGGAGGCTGGGCCCTTGGAGTTATGGCCATCCAAACAAGCTGAACCAGCCTGATTGGCTGAAGGGAACCGGCCAAATCGAATATGTGCACAAGCCTAGTAAACAATTCATGTGCTGTCACGCGCTGGGCCTGTAATAATTGTCTTTTGAACAGGACATGCACTTTGTGCCTAGCGGGAAGCCAGGGTGCCTTGATAGAGAGGCCCTAAGGTTTTTCCTCTGGAAGAGTCCTTAGAGCAGGGGTCCTCAAACTACGGCCCGTGGGCCGGCCCCACCCCCCTGAGGGCATTTCTCCGGCCCGCGGGGTATGGAGAAGGGTGAGAGACGGCGGGCGAATTTCGGGAATTTGGGGCCGATTTGGCCTCTGTCTCCCTGGGCCCAGCCTGCTCTTCTACTGCCCTTGGGATGTGGCCACGCCACCTCTCGAAGGCAGGAGAAGTGGGGGAGGCGGCGGGCAAAGCAGCTTGGGGGCCACTTTGCCCCAATGGCTGATATTTATTTATTTATTTCGTGTGCTTATACCCCGCCCTTCTCAACCCCCGAGGGGGGACTCAGGGCGGCTTACAAAAGGCACATCTTGGTGCCTACACAAATACAATAACATATAAAACCAGCAATTAAATAGTCAACAATTAAAACACTTAAAAACAACAATATAACACACAATCAATGGCCAATCTCAGACACAGCGTTCACCAACTCAGAGTTCATATTTCGTTCCACCTTGTGCAACTCCTATCCATCATCACAGTCCCTTATTCAACTGCCAGAGTGCCCAAACACCTGGTCCCACATCCACGTCTTTAATTTCTTTCTGAATGAAAGGAGGGATGTTGCTGATCTGATATCCCCGGGGAGTGAATTCCATAGGTGAGGGGCCACCACTGAGAAGGCCCTGCTCCTCGTCCCCGCCAATCTCACTTGTGACAGAAGTGGGGTCGAGAGCAGGGCCTCCCCAGAGGATCTCAGACTCCGAGATGGGACGTAAAGGGAGATGCGTTCGGACAGATACGCTGGGCCGGAATCGTATAGGGTTTTGTAGGTCAAAACCAGCACTTTGAATTGTGCTCGGAATTGGATTGGCAGCCAGTGGAGCTGACATAGCAGAATGGGGTGGTATGCTCCCTGTATGACACTCCGGTGATACCAAATGAGAGGCTGGCATAGCTACCTATGGAAAGGGAAGCCGCTATTGAAAGGAATTTTAACAATCACCCTCTTAGAGCATCAGTAATTAAAACATGGAATAAATATAAGGAGAGATGGTACACGAGAACACCAATGTGGATATCACCGAATGAGGCAGACCAGAGGAGGGAATCATCAAACGAAAGATGGCTGACATATAAACAGCTCCTAAAGACAGCCAATCAAGAGGGCAATGAGAGACTCCCCCCTGGGCACACAGAAGATGGGGCGACTTGGAAGGCGCTGAACAGACTGCGCTCTGGCACCATGAGATGCAGAGCCAATCTCAAGAAATGGGGCCACAACGTGGAGTCCACGATATGTGAGTGTGGAGTATGCATGCCCAGTGTGGAACACATCTCACTACACTAAAACAGTGGATGTGGCTCTTAATGAGACATGCCGCATTATCACGGGGTGTCTGTGCCCTACACAACTGGAGAAATTACACTGCTTAGCCGGCATTGCACCACCTGACATCCGCCGGGAAGTAGCAGCCAATAGTGAAAGGACCAAGACAGAGACATCTCCAGCTCATCCCTTGTTTGGGCATCAGCCAGCACGTCAACAAATTAAATCAAGAAATAGTTTTCTAAGATCTACAGAGACACTTGCTGGAACACCTCAGCAAGCGAGAGTCCAAAAGTGGCAGGCTCAAACCCAGAATCTCAATCAATGGCTGAGACCAAATGAGAGACTCCCTCCTGGGCACACAGAAGACTGGGCGACTTGGAAGGCGCTGAACAGACTGCGCTCTGGCACCACGAGATGCAGAGCCAATCTCAAGAAACGGGGCCACAAAGTGGAGTCCATGACATGTGAGTGCGGAGAAGAGCAAACCACTGACCACCTGCTGCAAGGCAACCTGAGCCCTGCCACATGCACGAGGGAGGACCTCCTTGAAGCAACACCAGAGGCACTCCAAGTGGCCAGATACTGGTCAAAGGACATTTAATCAACTACCAAGCCCTCCATCTCCCTCTGCCCAGCCTGCTCTTCTCCTACCCTTGGGATGTGTTAATGTTTTAAGTATTTTTATGTTGCTGGGGGCCATCAAATTGTGCCAAATGTAAACCACCCTGAGTTGCCCACGGGCTGAGAAAAGCGGTATATAAATACGGTAAATAAATAAATACATACATATTATTGGTTCCTTTCTGGATCCATTCTCTAACAAACAGCTGTGTTCAACGCCCTGGGAGGTTGGGAAGAAGAACAGGCCCATCATTTTGGGGAGGAAGAATTTGTGGTTCCTAAGTGGTGAAAACACATGAGGAGGCGGACAATCCATCACGATTCCCTTTCTAAAAAGCAGAATTTTGCAACATATCCTTTTAATTACATTAATTTGAGCCTCTACATATCCCACTGAGATAAGTATCGTCAAACAGCTGAAGTTTTCAAAGTTGATTTTCTTTAAAAAAACAAAAACAACAACCACAGTTGATTAACTTAGATGAACTAGCCAATTAGCACACCAATTAATTAACCAATTAAATTTATTACAACCATCTCAGCAATAATACGACGAGGGCATTTAATTAAAATAACAGCTTCCTTTTGACGGAAGAGCACAGGCACAATTATTTATTTTGAGGAAGGGGAGGAAGCGAATCCAGATGCCTTGCCTGGACTGGGAAGCATGTGTAGATGATTGAAAACACTTGTCCTCTGCAAGGCAGGAGTACTCACTACACAGCTTTCCAAAGGAAGTAGTATCCTGGGTTGTTGTAGGTTTTTTCGGGCTATATGGCCATGGTCTAGAGGCATTCTCTCCTGACGTTTCGCCTGCATCTATGCCAAGCATCCTCAGGGGTAGGGAGGTCTGTTGGAACTAGGAAGAAGGGTTTATATATCTGTAGAATGACCAGGGTGGGACAAAGGACTCTTGTCTGCTGGAGCTAGGTGTAAATGTTTCAACTGACCACCTTGATTAGCATATAATGACCTGACAGTGCCTGGGGCAATCTTTTTGTTGAGAGGTGATTAGATGTCCTTGTTTGTTTCATCTCTGTTGTTGTGCTGTTCTAATTTTAGAGTTTTTAAATACTGGTAGCCAGATTTTGTTCATTTTCATGGTTTCCTCCTTTCTGTCAAAGTTGTCAGTATAGTTGATTTTGCCCAGGGGCGCTCTTGAGGCATTCTTGGGGGAAAATAGACCTTGACATATTTATTTATTTATTTATTTGACTTGTATATCACTACTCCCAATTTGGCTTGCAGCGGTTTACAGCAGTAGATTAAAACAATACAATTAACTTTATAATACAATAAAAACAAGAACAGACATCGAGAAAGGTGTTCTGAAAAGCAAGTAAGTCTCGGATAGATCGGGTTTCAACTGGCAAGGCATTCCATAAATAAGGGGCCACAATCGAGAAGGCTCTGCCTAGTCAAGGACAAATGGTAAGTCCGGATGTTGGGGACTTCAAGCAAATTTTGGTCTTTGGACCAAAGTGATCTCTGGGGTTGGTAGGGGGATAAGCGGGCCCTCAGGTACGCTGGCCCCAGACCATATAAGGCCTTAAAGGTTAGCACCAGGTTAGTGCGAGTTGTAGTTACTGGGATGTAAAGGTTAGTGAGAGTTGTAGTTACTGGGATGTACAGTTCACCCAGCATTCTGAACTCCACCAATGATGGAATTGAACCAAATACGGCACACAGAACTCCCACGACGAACAGAAAATATATATTAGTGATTGGTTGGGGGGGGGGGCAAAATACTATTTGCTTAGCATTGAAAATTACCTAGGGCCACCTCTGGTTGTAATTAAACATAAAAAAAACCAAGGTTATGGCAACCAGACTGATTGATACCTGGTAAATACAAGGAGAAAACACGGAGGGCGTGACAGACTTTGTATTTCTAGGTGTAAAGATTACCGCAGACACAGAGTGCAGCCAGGAAATCAGGAGACATTTCCTTCTTGGGAGGAGAGCAAGGACCAGTCTCGATAAAATAGAGTAGAGACATCACACTGGCAACGAAGATCCACATAATCAAAGCCATGGTATTCCCCATAGTCACCTATGGCTGTGAGAGCTGGACCTTCGGGAAGGCTGAGCAAAGGAAGAGAGATGCTTTTGAGCTGTGGTGTTGGAGGAAAGTTCTGAGAGTGCCTTGGACCACCAGAAGATCCAACCAGTCCATTCTTCAGGAAATAGAGCCCGACTGCTCACTGGAGGGAAGGAGATGAGAGGCCAAGAGGAAGTCCTTTGGCCACATCATGAGAAGAAAGGAGACCTTGGAGAAGACAATGATGCTGGGGAAAATGGAAGGAAAAAGGAAGAGGAGCCAACCAAGGGCAAGATGGGTGGATGGTATCCTTGAAGTGATTGGCTTGACCTTGAAGGAGCTGGGGTGGACACGGCCAACAGGGAGCTTTGGTGTGGGATGGTCCAGGAGGTCACAAAGAGTTGGAAGTGACTGAACAAATAAACAACAGCTTCCTATTTTAGGGCCTTGATGGAGATCTCTGTCTCTTCAAATCAGAAAGAGGTTATTGTAGGTTTTTGTGTCGATCTGGCCATCAGTTATTATGGAAAACAATCCAATTGGAAAATATGTAATTTTCAATTTTAGGGCATTGGAGGAGTGCTCAGGCTAAATCCCTGGTGAGTCCCGATGACAGTTATGTGTGTACTGTTGCTAAATCATATTGACTGCTCAACTGATAGAGATTCATGTACTTAGCAAGACTCTTTTATGGCATATTATTAAAATTGATTTATTTTGGGTTTTTGTTGTTGTTGTTGTTGTTGTGATATTGTGATTGAAGAATCGAGGGAGGCAGATCTTGAGGCTCCGGCTCTGCACCTCTCCATCCCCAAAGGCGAAACGGTGCCCTAACATTTCCAATGTGATAATCATCTCCATGTAGTTCATCGACATGAATGCTGGTCAGATGGCCTGTATTTTATTAAGCAAAATAGGGTCATAAGTTAAATACACGCTCAGGGTCAGTGGGCAAACACAAAGAAGATTAGGGAAACAAAAGCATGTGACTAGAGGGGGTGACATCCTACTGAGGGTTAATCTAGCAGAAATGTATTAAAGCATGTAAACGACTCTCTCCTTTGTTGCTTGGCATATGACACCACATTGCTGTTGCGTGTCTCCTTGAGTGGAGAGATCTTCAGCCAAAGGATGGTCTTGTCATGACCTCTAAGGCCAAAGCCAAAGGGTTTATGTTCACACAGAGACAATGCTGCTCACACAAAGAGAGAGATACACATTTGCACCAGGTTAGTGTAATTACTTGAACCAGCGAAGAAGTACAAACACAACAAGATGAGTCCAAAGCAGACACTCTGCTGGCTGTTGAATTGGATCACACGTTGGACCCTTCCCAAGTGTCTAGGACTGTGTGATGTACTGGCGAATAATGCATGCAGAACCCAGTAAGGTGGGCTTTTGCAGTTGGCAGATGGTAATTTTGTCAGTGCCGATTGTGTTTAAGTGCAGACCAAGGTCTTTCGGCACTGCACCCAGTGTGTCGATCACCACTGGGACCACCTTGACTGGCTTGTGCCAGAGTCTTTGCAGTTCGATCTTTAAATCCTCATATCGTGTCATCTTTTCCAGTTGTTTCTCTGCAATCCTGCTGTCATAGAATCATAGAATCAAAGAGTTGGAAGAAACCTCATGGGCCATCCAGTCCAACCCCATTCTGCCAAGAAGCAGGAATATTGAAGTCATGCTTCCCCTCTATCCTGCTTTGGTTAGACCATACCTGGAATATTGTGTCCAGTTCTGGGCACCACAATTGAAGAGAGATATTGACAAGCTGAAATGTGTCCAGAGGAGGGCGACTAAAATGATCAAGGGTCTGGAGAACAAGCCCTATGAGGAGCGGCTTAAGGAACGGGGCATGTTTAGCCTGAAGAAGAGAAGGCTGAGAGGAGATATGATAGCCATGTATAAATATGTGAGGGGAAGCCACAGGGAGGAGGGAGCAAGCTTGTTTATGTTTACTGCTTCCCTGGAGACTAGGATGCAATGGAACAATGGCTTCCAACTACAAGAAAGAAGATTTCTTGTAGTTTGTTTATAAAGCTATAAAGCCTGGGATTGCAACATCAATGATCCATACTTTGTTTTTTAACATGATTGTGAGGTCAGGAGTATTATGTTCCAAAACTCTGTCTGTCTGAATTCAGAAGTCCCAGAGGAGTTGTCGTGTTCATTCTCTGTAACTCTTTCCAGCTTGTGATCCCACCAGTTCTTTGTGGCAGTTTGTGGCACAAGTTCCAATGAATCATTTGAGCAACGGTGTTGTGCCTCTGCTTGGAGTCTGTCTGCACAATCTTCTTGCAGCAGCTGAGGATGGGATCTATTGTTTCATCTGCTTCCTTGCAGAGTCTACACTTGGGATCTGTTGTCGACTTTTCAATTCTGGCTCTGATGGCATTAGTTCTAATGGCTTGTTCTTGGGCTGCCAGAATCAGGCCCTCCTTTGTCTCTTTTTTCAGAGTCCCATTTGTGAACCACAACCAGTTTTTTTCTTTGTCAATTTGGCTCTCAATTTTTGCCAGAAAGTGTCCATGGAGAGCCTTCTGTGGCCAGTTTTCTCTTCTGCTCTGAATTGTGTTTTTACAGTATTCACTCTTTGTCTTTTGCATTTGAAGCAGTTTACTACTATTGACTTCCCTCAATGTTGGATCTTGACATTGGTTGATATTATTGTTGTTGTATTGTAAAAGGCTTTCATGGCCGGAATCACTGGGTTGTTGTAGGTTTTTTCGGGCTATATGGCCATGGTCCAGAGGCATTCTCTCTTGACGTTTCGCCTGCATCTGTGGCGAGCATCCTCAGAGCTTGTGAAGTTTGCTGGAACTAGGAAAATGGGTTTATATATCTGTGGAATGACCAGGGTGGGACTAAGAACTCTTGTCTGTTGGAGCTAGGTGTGAATTTTTCACCGTGGTCATTCCACAGATATATAAACCCCTTTTCCTATTTCCAACAGATCTCACTACCTCTGAGGATGCTTGCCATAGATGCAGGCAAAACGTCAGGAGGGAATGCCTCTAGACCATGGCCATATAGCCCGAAAAAACCTACAACAACCCATTATTATTATTATTATTATTATTATTATTATTATTATTATTATTATTACAAATGGGCAGCCAGATTGAAAATGGGGGATTTCTGTACCTTGACTGGTTGTGCTGAAAATCAGGTGCAGGGGCAGCTCGTCCATTACGCGAAGTAAGCGGTTGCAGAACACTTTTTTTTGCCAGGGGCGCAGAGGCACCTCTGTAAATGCCCCTCGACTGCCACTTGAGGAGCACCCCCTCAGCTCACAACAACCCGAGCAGTCCGGGGGGAGCCTAGGCTTTCTTGCCTCACTGCCGGGCGATCCTCTTCCCAAAGGGGCCGGGCCCTTTAGCCGAGCCTCGCCCCTCTCGTTCCTGCTCCACCCGGCCACCGGGTACGTGAGCAGAGCCGGTGCTCAATCGTTCTCCACTTTCGATCCCTTCCCCATGACCGGCTCCCTTTCCTGATCCCCCGATGCTCCACCCGCCTCCTCTCCTCTCCCCAATCCGCGGGTGGGCCAAGGGGCAGAGCCGCCACGCCTGGCCCGCTTCGGGTTCGGAGGTGTGTCTGAAGACCCCAGCGTACGCACCAAAAGTATCCTCTTCTCCTGACTTTCTCTTCAGCCATTGGGACCAAGCAAGAGAGAGAGAGAGAGAGAGAGAGAGAGAACCCCCCTGGCTGGAGGTATCTCCCACCTCCACTCCCTCCTTTGTTTTTGCACCTACCTTCAGGAAAGGTGGGCATCTCCACTCCCTCCTTTGTTTTTGCACCTACCCTCAGGAAAGGTGGGCATCTCCACCTCTGTCTCTGTCTCTGGCTCTCTCTCTCTTGGTCCCAATGGCTGAGGAGAAAGTCAGGAGAAGAGGTGACTTTTGGTGCACACGCCGGGGTCTTCAGGCACGCCTACGGACCCAAAGTGGGCCAGGTAAGGGAGCAAATGCGGCAAGGTGAACTATTACTGGGATGTATAGTTCACCTACAATCAAAGAGCATTCTGAACTCCACCAATGATGGAATTGAACCAAATATGGCACACAGAACTCCCACAACAAACAGAAAATATATATCAATGATTGGTTGGGGAGTGGGTGCCAAAATACTGTTTGCTTACCATTGAAAATTACCTAGGGCTGCCTCTGATTCAGGTGTCCTTTGTCACAAAAGTGGTGCCAAACAAGACCTGCTTTGATGCCTCAACAAAAGGAAAAAGAGGCAATCCTAGCATAAAGTGAAGCAGAGAGGCTAGTTATACTTTGAGAAACTCTTTTGGTGGAGTGCTGAGAAGAACCAACGTTCATTCCTTATGACAAGGAGACTTGAGGGAGCTCCACGTAATGCCATCTTGTCCCGCAACTGGGTGTCAGGCTCGCTTATGTAACGCAGGGCCCTTCTCCAATGAGCCTTGAGTCCTCCTGCGCAACAAGGACATTGCTGTTGTTGTTGTTGTCGTCGTCGTCGCTGCTAAATGCGCAACCCGGAGGTCAGCCTTTCAGCATTTCCCGCCGTCAAACCACTCTGTCTTGAAAAATGCATCGACGGATTTGCTAAATGGAAGCCTTATTCACATCCCATCTGATCATAATGTCACAAAAGCCATAAAATTACAAATCAGTTTCAAGGTGGAAGACATGACAGCAAACTATAAGTACACAAGAACTACATTAAATATCAGTCTTCATTTGTCCTTACCACTTCAGCGCTACCTCCCCGGTTCAGAGCGACTCCGGCGCCGCGCACAGCTTGAGACAGCCTAAGATCCATTTTAGAGTGGACTTGAAATATAAATGACAGTTCGCACTACACATGAACATAGACAACTGTATGAAATATTTAAATAAAGACAGGAAAGAACAGAGGGAGCCAACAGAGCCTTTGGCAGGCCCAGCCGTGGGGAATAGAGCAGCTTGAGATTCATTGCAAATCTCATCTTTAATGTTATTCTTAGTTCAATATTTTGTAGCACTCTGAAGTAAATCTTTTTGTGCTGTCTCCCAGTTACTCCATGTTCTCTCCCCCCCTCCAGTTCCCTTATAGTTTGTACAGAAACCTAATATATTTTCAATAACATTGATTTGTGAAGTGTTTTCTTTTTTTTGTTATGGGTTGGAGTCTTTCTGTTATTTTGTACAAACCATTGCACGTTGAGCCTTTTTGAAAAAAAGTGTTTGCTATTGATCTCCAGCCTAAATCCTGTTGCCTGTTTGCCTCTCACATCCAAATCGTCTTTACTTGACTATTGGTTTCCTATTTTTGATCTTGGGTATGCTTTTTACACCTCCTAAAATGCAATAATAAAGCTCTGATCATAGAATCCAAGAGTTGGAAGAGACCTCCTGAGCCATCATCCAGTCCAACCCCATTCTGCCAAGAAGCAGGAATATTGCATTCAAATCACCCCTGACAGATGGCCATCCAGCCTGTTTCAAAGCTTCCAAAGAAGGAGCCTCCACCACACTTTGGGGAAGAGAGTTCCACTGCTGAACGGCTCTCACAGTCAGGATGTTATAGAATTGTAGAATCCTAGAATCAAAGAGTGGGAAGAGACCTCCTGGGCCATCATCCAGTCCAACCCCATTCTGCCAAGAAGCAGGAATATTGCATTCAAATCACCCCTGACAGATGGCCATCCAGCCTCTGTTTCAAAGCTTCCAAAGAAGGAGCCTCCACCACACTTTGGGGAAGAGAGTTCCACTGCTGAACGGCTCTCACAGTCAGGATGTTATAGAATTGTAGAATCCTAGAATCAAAGAGTGGGAAGAGACCTCCTGGGCCATCATCCAGTCCAACCCCATTCTGCCAAGAAGCAGGAATATTGCATTCAAATAACCCCTCACAGATGGCCATCCAGCCTCTGTTTCAAAGCTTCCAAAGAAGGAGCCTCCACCACACTCCGGGGCAGAGAGTTCCACTGCTGAACGGCTCTCGCAGTCAGGAAGTTATAGAATCCTAGAATCCTAGAGTTGGAAGAGACCTCCTGGGCCATCATCCAGTCCAATCCCATTCTGCCAAGAAGCAGGAATATTGCATTCAAGGCACCCCTGACAGATGGCCATCCAGCCTCTGCTTAAAAGCTTCCAAAGAAGGAGCCTCCATCACACTCAGTCCGGGGCAGAGAGTTCCACTGCTGCACGACTCTCACAGTCAGGAAGTTATAGAATCATAGAATCCTAGAATCAAAGAGTTGGAAGAGACCTCCTGGGCCATCCAGTCCAACCCCATTCTGCCAAGAAGCAGGAATATTGCATTCAAAGCACCCCTCACAGATGGCCATCCAGCCTCTGCTTAAAAGCTTCCAAAGAAGGAGCCTCCACCACACTCACTCCGGGGCAGAGAGTTCCACTGCTGAACAGCTCTCACAGTCAGGAAGTTATAGAATCCTAGAATCAAAGAGTTTGAAGAGACCTCCTGGGCCATCCAGTCCAACCCCATTCTGCCAAGAAGCAGGAATATTGCATTCAAATCACCCCTCACAGATGGCCATCCAGCCTCTGTTTCAAAGCTTCCAAAGAAGGAGCCTCCACCACACTCACTCCGGGGCAGAGAGTTCCACTGCTCAACTGCTCTCACAGTCAGGAAGTTATAGAATCATAGAATCCTAGAATCAAAGAGTTGGAAGAGACCTCCTGGGCCATCCAGTCCAACCCCATTCTGCCAAGAAGCAGGAATATTGCATTCAAATCAGTCCTGACAGATGGCCATCCAGCCTCTGATTAAAAGCTTCCAAAGAAGGAGCCTCCACCACACTCACTCCGGGGCAGAGAGTTCCACTGCTGAACGGCTCTCGCAGTCAGGAAGTTATGGAATCATAGAATCCTAGAATCAAAGAGTTGGAAGAGACCTCCTGGGCCATCATCCAGTCCAACCCCATTCTGCCAAGAAGCAGGAATGTTGCATTCAAATCACCCCTGACAGATGGCCATCCAGCCTCTGCTTCAAAGCTTCCAAAGAAGGAGCCTCCACCACACTCCGGGGCAGAGAGTTCCACTGCTGAATGGCTCTCACAGTCAGGAAGTTCACCTTAGAGTTGAAAGAGATCTCATGGACCAGTTCAAAGCAGATATTGTGGATTATGTGGATGTGTTGAAGGGCCCTAGTAGACATAGAATCCTAGTGTTGGAAGAGACCTCCTGGGCCATCCACTCCAACCCCATTCTGCCAAGAAGCAGGAATATTGCATTCAAAGCACCCCTGACAGATGGCCATCCAGCCTCTGTTTCAAAGCTTCCAAAGAAGGAGCCTCGACCACACTCCCTCCGGGGCAGAGAGTTCCACTGCTGAATGGCCAGTGGAGCTGTTTGAATAAGGGGGTTGACCGCTCCCTGTAACTAGCTCCAGTTAATAATCTGGCCACCGATCTTTGCACCAACTGTAGTTTCTGAACCGTCTTCAAGGGCAGCCCTACGTAGAGTGCATTACAGTAGTCCAATCTTATAGAATCATAGAATCAAAGAGTTGGAAGAGACCTCATGGGCCATCATCCAGTCCAACCCCATTCCGCCAAGAAGCAGGAATATTGCATTCAAAGCACCCCTGACAGATGGCCATCCAGCCTCTAATTAAAAGCTTCCAAAGAAGGAGCCCTCACCACACTCCGGGGCAGAGAGTTCCACTGCTGAACGGCCAGTGGAGCTGTTTCAATAGGGGGGTTGACTGCTCCCTGTAACTAACTCCAGTTAATAATCTGGCCACCAATCTTTGCACCAACTGTAGTTTCTGAACCGTCTTCAAGGGCAGCCCTACGTAGAGTGCATTACAGTAGTCCAATCTTATAGAATCATAGAATCAAAGAGTTGGAAGAGACCTCCTGGGCCATCATCCAGTCCAACCCCATTCTGGCAAGAAGCAGGAATATTGCATTCAAATCAGCCCTCACAGATGGCCATCCAGCCTCTGTTTCAAAGCTTCCAAAGAAGGAGCCTCCATCACAAACATTGTGCCATCCAGCTTTCATATCAGTCAAATGTTGAATCTGCTTTGCATTTTAGTCTGAGCTATCCAAGGTGCTGAAGCCTGTTGACAAAATAGCTCAACTCATTGAGCAGCTCCTTTAAAGTTTGGACTAAAGTCCAGAACTGAGAAAATGGTTTCATTTTGATTTGCTACCAGTTAATAATAATAATAATAATAATAATAATAATAATAATAATAATAATAATCACACAGTGCTAGACGCTTGGGAAGTGTTCGACTTGTGATTTTGTGATACGAAATCCAGCATATAGATCTCGTTTGCTGTGACATACTGGGCTTTTGTGCCAGTAAAATAATAATAATAATAATAATAATAATAATAATAATAATAAACAACTTGGCCTCATGTAAGCTGCTCCAAGTCCCCTTGAGGAGATGGTGGCGGGGTATAAATAAAGTTTTACTTATTTATTATTATTATTATTATTATTTATACCCTGCCACCATCTCCCCAAAGGGGACTTGGGAAAGCTAACATGAGGCCAAGCCCAAAGACACAATACAACGAAATAAAACATATTGGCCTGTCTTGGAAATTACACTCTTTTGTTGTCTGTTGCCTACACACATTTACTTACTTGTTTACTTACGTGATTCCCCATTCTCCAAATATAATGGCCATCCAAATGTTGTGTTTTGGTGGTGGATACATAGTTGACTGTGGAGCCCTATTCTTGATCTGCATGTTTTTCCACAGTGAAAGCATCAGTTTCCAAGTGGAAGGCAGTCCAGGTAAGGGTTGTCTTGACATGCCTTCCTCTTGGCACATTTCTCTCTTTTGCCCTCCATTCGAGCCTCTTCGAATTCTGCAGCACTGCTGGTTACAGCTGACCTCCAATTAGAGTGTGCAAGGGCCAGGGCTTCAAGTTCTCTGCTTTGGGAGATGTGATTGGGCATTCGGACAATGGCTACTCCAGCAAAGTTGATGGCATAGATCAGGGGTCCCCAAACTATGGCCCGCGGGCCACTTCTGGCCCGCCAAGGGCACTTATCCGGCCCGCTGAGGAGCGCCCCCCCTCACACAGTGCCTCTCCCTTGGCTGGCTCACGCTATCCATCAGGCCTGATGGGCAGCGTGAGCCAGCCAAGGGCAGCTGCTCCGCATGGCCTACTCATGCGTAAAGCACCTCACGAGGTACTTTATGCGCGAGTAGGCCGCGCAGGGCTGCTCCTCCCTTGGCAGGCTCACGCTGCCCATTGGGCCCGATGGGCAGCGTGAGCCAGCCAAGGGAGGCTGCCCCGGCGCTCCATGCAGTCATGCCGGCCACATGACCTTGGAGGTGTCTACAGACAACGCCGGCTCTTCAACTTAGAAATGCAGGTGAGCCCCACACCCCAGAGTCAGACACGACTGGACTTCATGTCAGAGGAAAACCTTTCACTAGGAAAATTGTGGAAGATCCAGGGTGGGAGAAAGAACTCTTGTCTGTTGGAGGTAGGTATGAATGTTTCAATTGGCCACCTTGATTAGCATTTCATAGCCTGACAGTTTTTAGGGAGAATCCTTTGTTGAGAGGTGATTAGCTGGCCCTGATTGTTTCTTGTCTGGAGTTCCCCTGTGTTTGAGTGTTGTTCTTTATTTACAGTTATAATTTTAGAGTTTTTTAAATACTGGTAGCCAGATTTCGTTCAGACTAGAAATAGGAAGACTTCCCATTCTCTGCTCCTGGAATTACTGCCTAAAGAGGGCGAGAAAGAACCCCCTCCCTCTAAGAGCCCTTCCACACCGCAAAATCAGATATGTGCCATGTGCATCAGGAATTTTTTTATTGATTTTTTTTAAAAAAAAACTATAGTCCGGCCCTCCAACAGTCTGAGGGACAGTGAACTGGCCCCCGGTTTAAAAAGTTTGAGGGCCCCTGGCATAGATCATCATTTCAATGCTGGTGGTCTTTGTCTGCCTGTCTTCCCAAGAGGTTTGCAGGATTTCTTTTGGAGGCAATGCTGATGGAATTATTCCAGGAGTTGAGTGTGACATCTATAGACAGTCCACATTTTGCAGGCGTATAACAGGCTTGAGAGGACAATAGCTTTATAAACAAGCACCTGGGTATCCCAACGGATGTCCTGATCCTCAAACACACATACACAGACATATATACACACATTACAGAAAGCACATCCCATCACCATCTATTATTATTCTGAAACTACATTCCTCATATAACAACAACATACAAAATTCTGAATACTTGGTTATCTTGAATTGTTGTACACATTTTGGATAGGTGGCACCCTTGTATATATTTGTAAATCTTTTTTCTTTCTTTCTACAAAAAGATGATTATTTTAAAGGCACCTGAATAAGGAATTCAATTTTCTAGGAAGCTTTCCTGACTCTCCTGAATATCCGCATCTCCCCCTCCTATTTAACACCCCTCCCTCTTTTGCAGGCTTCTGAATTAATGATGGCGACATTTTAAAAATTACATCAATGGCTCTGCAAAAGCCAGAGAAAGCGGGAGGATCCAGAGTTTCAGAAGTAATCTGGGACATCTTTAATTCACCCTTCTCAGACTGCAGGCATTGCAGAGAGGATGGAAGGAGTGCTTGCTTGGCTCTCAGCCTCTAAATTATAAAGTTTAAAGCAAACTTGTGATCAAGACCCTGGAACAAAATAACTTCAGGTCATTAAAAATTCCCCACCATTAAAAAATATGGTCTCCTCTTCTACGATCCTTATTGGCTCCTCCTGGCTTTGGTTTACTGTATTGGAGGTTGTGTACAGGAATTGTGTTCCATGGTTTTGTTTGAGTAATATCCCCAGCAATTAAAAATGCAAAATAAAGCAATCATTTGGAAGGTTTCAGAGCTTTCTGAAAAATGAAATAGTTACTATTTCCCACAGTTTGTAGTTGGTGATTATGGTGATGGAGAGACCACACTGCTTACACTGAAGTTGCATTTCTTTGTATGGACAGAAGCAAAGACAGATCTTCTTGGATTGCAAGATTGCACTTTACCTGTCCAACCAATATCATCTTTCCTTCTGATCTAAGCTAAGCAAGGTCAATTTGGATTAGTACTTGAATGGGTAACCAACTAACCATCATTGAATAGAATCATAGAATCCTAGAATCCTAGAGTTTGAAGAGACCTCTTGGGCCATCATCCAGTCCAACCCCATTCTGCCAAGAAGCAAGAATATTGCATTCAAATCACCCCTGACAGATGGCCATCCAGACTCTGTTTAAAAGCTTTCAAAGAAGGAGCCTCCACCACACTCTGGGGCAGGGAGTTCCACTGTTGAATGGCTTTCACAGTCAGGAAGTTCTTCCTCATGTTCAGATGGAATCTCCTCTCTTGTAGTTTAAAGCCATTGTTCCGTGTCCTAGTCTCCAAGGAAGCAGAAAACAAGCTTGCTCCCTCCTCCTCCCTGTGGCTTCCTCTCACATATTTATACATGGCTATCATATCTCCTCTCAGCCTTCTCTTCTTCAGGCTAAACATGCCCAGCTCCTTAAGCCGCTCCTCATAGGGCTTGTTCTCCAGACCCTTGATCATTTTAGTCACCCTCCTCTGGACACATTCCTGCTTGTCAATATCTCTCTTGAAATGTGGTGCCCAGAATTGGACACAATATTCCAGGTGTGGTCTAACCAAGGCAGAATAGAGCATGGGGAGCATGACTTCCCTAGATCTAGACACTAGGCTCCTCTTGATGCAGGCCAAAATCCCATTGGCTTTTTTTGCCGCCACATCACATTGTTGGCTCATGTTTAACTAGTTGTCCACGAGGACTCCAAGATCTTTTCCACACGTACTTCTCTCAAGCCAGTCCTCATCGTACCCCATTCTGTCTTTTTTCATTTCATTTTTTCTGCCTAAGTGGAGTATCTTGTATTTCTCCCTGTTGGACTTCATTTTGTTAGTTTTGGTCCTTCTCTCTAATCTCTCTAATTTTGAATCCTGCTCCTGTCCTCTGGAGTCTTGGCTCTCCCTCCCAATTAGGTGTTGTCTGCAAACTTGATGATCCTGCCTTCTAACTCTTCATCCAAGTCATTAATGAAAATCCTGAACAGGGCCGGGCCCAGGACGGAACCCTGTTGATGGCACTCCACTTGTCACTTCTTTCCAGGATGAAGAGGAAGCCTTGGAGAGAATCACCCTCTGGGTCTGTCCATTTAACCAATTCCAGATCCACCTCACCGTAGTTTTGCCTCACCCACATTGGACTAGTTTCCTTGCCAGAAGGTCGTGGGGGACCTTGTCAAAGAAGGCCTTCCTGAAATCCAGGTACGCTCCATCCATGGCATCATTCCCCGCATCTACCCAGCTTGTAGCTCTATCGAAAAAAGAGATCAGATGAGTCTGGCATGACTTGTTTTTGATAAATCCATATTGACTATTAGCGATGACTGCATTTGTTTCTAAGTGTTTGCAGACCACTTAGCAAGGTGCTGTTGTCTATACGAGGGTTGAATGAATAGTGATGCCTCCACCTTTGTAGCTCTTCAACAGTTGGCAGTACTGGTATGCAGCAGGTACTGGCTTGTTCAGTAGACTCTCTTCTACAGTTCCATTTTGATGGGAAGCCTTCACACTGAACGGTTGTGTTGTTAAAGTGTGAAGTATGGAACCCTGCGCAGATGTGAGTTAAGCAACGTGCAGTCATTGACTTCTTGACAGCAGAAGGTGTCACCCCAAAGGAGATTCATCAGAGATGGTGTTTGTGTTGATGTGAGTACTGTGCGTCATTGGGCGAGTAAGTTTAAAGATGTTGAGGTGGGAACATCTGACTTGCATGGCAAACAAAGAGATAGATGTTCTGTGATAGCAACCACCTAGTTTCACAAGCAAAAGATTGACAGATTGATTCAGGACGATTGTCGTGTCACTCAGAGAGAAATTTCAAGCATAATTGGCATTTCACAAGAATGTGTGGGTCACTTTATTGCTTTTCTTGGCTATCAGAAGATCTGTGCACGATGGGTACCCAGGATGAGAGTACTGTAATACGCTGATTGCAGAAACAGAGTGTCGACTTCTTCCATGACGGCTTCAGAAAACTTGTTCAGCATTGGCAGAAATGTATCCAATTGTCTGGTGATTATGTGGAAAAGTGAATAGTGGTGGTTAAAGAGCACATTCTAAGGATTATTTTTGCATTTGATTTATAAAAATATTCCCACCCAAACCCAAGTAACGAAGGTGGAGGCATTACTTTTCATTCAACCCTTGTATTTCAAAGGAAATAACTGTAAATCTACCTCTGAGTATTCCTATGAAAATCAAGGCAATAGCATATGTTGTCAGGTGACTTGAAGATGTATGCCGAGTACAGACTCTGCTTATTATTAAACTTTATTTGTACCCCGCAACATCTCCCAAAGGATTCGATGCGGCTTACAAAGGCCGAGGCCTCAACACACAACATAACAATACAATCTAAGCAAATCAAACAATTAAAAACAGAGTAAAGCAAAGTAAACAACAGGCACAATACACTAAAACACAATAAAACTGGGCCGGGCCGGAGGGTGGGTACAAAGATTAAAAGTGCTGATGTGACAGGAGGTGTGTAAAGGGCTTCCAGGGCAAGTGCGATGTGCGATGTGCAGCAATCATTGGTTCTGATAAAGTGCTTATGGGACTTGGTGGTGGAGATTTCCTAATCTGGGAAGGCGCATCGGAAAAGCCAGGTCTTCAAGTTCTTTCTGAAGACAGCCAATGTAGGGGCCTGTCCAATGTCTTTGGGGAGGGTGTTCCAGAGTTGGGGGGCCACCACGGAAAAGGCCCTGTCTCGTGTCCCCACCAAGCGCGCTTGCGACGCCGGTGGGATCACGAGCAGGGCCTCTCCAGATGACCGAAGTGAGCGTGTGGGTTCGTAGATAGAAATGCGGTCACGCAGGTAGGCTGGTCCCAAACCGTTCAGGGCTTTGTAGGTAAGCACCTGCACCTTGAATTGGGCTCGGAATATACATACTCTACAGCATTAAAAGAAAATTGGCTGAAGACATTTCATAGAAGGTACCTAACACCGTACAAGTTGAGCCAGATGTATAAAAACCTTAATAACTCTTGTTGGAAATGCAAAGAACACCCAGGCACTTACTTCCACATGTGGTGGACATGTGCAGTGGTGAAAAAGTTCTGGCAAGAGGTACAAGAACAAGCCCAAATAATATTCAGGATAAAATTTCCTAGAAAACCGGAATACTTTTTATTAGGGCTGACTGATGATGACTTTAAACTTAGCAGCAATGAGGACATCTTATGGATGTATATATCAACAGCAGCACGTATCACCCTAGCAAGACAGTGGAAGGAAGACAGTGTACCGGAAACCACAGAATGGCTTGATAAATTGGCAGAAATACGAGACATGGATAAACTGACTTACTTGATGAGACGAAGCTCTGGAAGGGCTATCAGACAGACGGATTGGGCTTGTTTCGACGAATATGAAAAAATGAAATATGAATCATATAAAGACTAAGATTGAAATAGAAGAGACACAGACAGTCCGACGTTTTAATACAGTAAGGCGCAGAGGAATCAAGGGGACCCATAAGGAATCCCCAGAGAATAGTTGAGGATTCTTCGACTGGAAACCAAATGGATGTCACTACCGCCCATCTCCACCTACGCAAGGCTGGACTTGGGAACAAGGTTTTGTCTGTTTACGTTTCTAAATTATTATTGTATCATTGTATATTGTGCATTTGGTATACATCACTAACCTTCTCCCCTTCCCCAATCAGACCCCCCCCTCCTTTATGTTCTGCCTTCCCTTCCCCCTTTCCTTCTCCTCCTTATTCTTCCCCCCCCCATTTCCCCCTCCCTCATGTGTTGCTGTTTGTCCGTACTTACTACTTCGTATTTTGTATTTTGTATTTTGTGCATGTACCTAAAATCAATAAAAATTTATAATTAAAAAAAAAGAATTGGGCTCGGAATATAAACGGCAGCCAGTGGAGCTCCTTGAACAGGAGGGTTGACCTCTCTCTGTAAGGGGCCCCAGTTAGCATCCTGGCTGCTGATCGTTGGACCAGTTGGAGCTTCCGAGCCGTCTTCAAGGGCAGCCCCACGTAGAGTGCATTGCAGTAATCCAATCTGGAGGTGACCAAGACATGGACCATCCCGGCCAGATCAGCCTTCGCAAGGTACGGTCGCAGTTGGCGCACGAGTCTCAATTGTGCGAAAGCCCTCCCGGACACCGCCGACGCCTGAGCCTCAAGCGTGAGCGTTGAATCCAAAAGGACTCCCAAACTGCGGACCTGTGACTTCAGGGGGAGTGTAACCCCATCCAGCACATGTTGCTTACGAGTTTCCAAAGTTTCCAAAGGCATCCGATCGTGTCCTTCATTGTATACAAAAAGACGAATGAGATGAATTTTTTGACTGGACCCAAACAAGGCAGTGGTCCCATTCTCACCTGTCAGAAATACCCAAAGGGGCTTGAGAAAAGTCACATCAGCTGCGTTGTCCCATAAACTGGCGCCATCAAACCTACACAGGTTATGGAATTGCGGGATGCTTGCCAGAGAAAAAGAAGAGAAGCGAAGAGAGAGGAAGCAAGAAAGAGGCAATAAAACATAGGAAGTGACACATACAAATACAATTCACTTTCCTAAAAGCTTCACAAAGGCTTCCTCCCCCAGACGTTGACTTCCTCCTTCACTTGTCTATGCACTTCTAGCACCTCATTTCTGTTCTTTCTGAATCTTTGGATGACAACCGTGCTGCCTTCCCTCAACTGAAGGACCATCCCTTCTATTAACATTATTTTCACTATTGTTTTTCTTCTTCTCTGTCTCATTCTTAGTAAACTCAGCATCCAGTACTAGCTGACTCTACTTCTTTCGATCTTTTTTCAGGAATGTTGAGATCGATTTAGCTCAGTCTGTATCATGATTGCTGTCCATCCCAGCCCATTTTTGCCCTAATCTACATTTTGTTTTAATTCATAGAGGTGCACCTAAATAATACTCAGCTTCCTCTCCAGATAAATATTTTTATTCTGCCAACCTAGCAGTTAGAAATGGCCGAAAGCGAGGAGGAGCTGAGGAGCCTTCTAATCAAGGTGAAAGAAGAAAGCGCAAAAGCTGGGTTGCCGTTAAACATCAAAAAACCAAGATCATGGCAACAAGAATGATTGGCAACTGGGAAACAGAGGGAGAAAATGTGGAGGCCATGACAGACTTTGCATTTCTAGGTGCAAAGATGAGTGCAGATGCAGACTGTGGCCAGGAAATCAGGAGACGATTCCTTCTTGGGAGGAGAGCAATGTCCAATCTCGATAAAATAGTAAAGAGTAGAGACATCACACTAGCAATGACGATCCTCATAATTAAAGCCATGGTCTTCCCTGTAGTCACCTACGGATGTGAGAGCTGGACATCCTCAGGGAAGGCTGAGCGAAGGAAGAGAGATGCTTTTGAGCTGTGGTGTTGGAGGAAAGTTCTGAGAGTGCCTTGGACTGCGAGAAGATCCAACCAGTCCATCCTCCAGGAAATAAAGCCCAACTGCTCACTGGAGGGAAGGAGACGAGAGACAAAGTTGAAGTACTTTGGCCACATCATGAGGAGACAGCAAAGCCTAGAGAAGGGAATTATGCTGGGGAAAGTGGAAGGCAAAAGGAAGAGGGGCCGACCAAGGGCAAGATGGATGGATGGCATCCTTGAAGTGACTGGACTGACCTTGAAGGAGCTGGGGGTGGTGACAGCCGACAGGGAGCTCTGGCGTGGGCTGGTCCATGAGGTCACGAAGAGTCGGAGACAACTGAATGAATGAACAACAACAAACAGAATACAACCTCAGATATGCAGATGACACCACTCTGATGGCCGAAAGCGAGGAGGAGCTGAGGAGCCTTCTAATCAAGGTGAAAGAAGAAAGCACAAAAGCCGGGTTGCAGCGAAACATCAAAAAAAACAAAAACAAAACAAAAAAACAAGATTATGGCAACAAGAACGGGAAATAGAGGGAGAAAATGTGGAGGCCGTGACAGACTTTGTATTTCTAGGTGCAAAGATGACTGCAGATGCAGACTGTGGCCAGGAAATCAGGAGACGCTTCCTTCTTGGGAGGAGAGCAATGTCCAGTCTCGATAAAATAGTGAAGAGTAGAGACATCAGACTGGCAACCAAGATCCATTGCCTAGTCAAAGCCATGGTCTTCCCTGTAGTCACCTACGGATGTGAGAGCTGGACCTTAGGGAAGGCTGAGCGAAGGAAGATCGATGCTTTTGAACTATGGAGATGGTTGAACAAAAGCTCCCTGAAGCTCTAGTTGCCCTTACTGCCTATTACAGGGAAAACCAGCTGATCTCTAATTCATCTAAAACACAGACATGTGCCTTTCACCTTAAGAACAGACAAGCATCCCAAGCTCTGAGGATTATTACCTGGGAAGGAATCCCACTGGAGCATTGCAGTGCACCCACATACCTGGGAGTCACTCTGGACCGTGCTCTGACCTACAAGAAGCACTGCCTGAACATCAAGCAAAAAGTGGGCGCTAGAAACAATATCATACAAAAGCTGACTGGCACAACCTGGGGATCACAACCAGACACAGTGAAGACATCTGCCTTTGCGCTATGCTACTCTGCTAATGAGTATGCATGCTTGTTAAAGTTGTGGCAGATCGCATTAATGCTCCAGTGTGGAAGCCTTCTTCTGCTGCCTCACCAAACTACAAACCCATAGGGTACAGCCTTGACACATTGCATAAAAGGGGATTACACAGAAGAGCATAGCGCTGGCAGCACAACCACATTCACACCAGAGTAATTCCACAACAGGATTGAGTCCCACGTGCCCTTCCAATATCTATATCCTGGATATTCAAAGCCTTTCAAGGCCGTGACTAATCGTTTGATGAAAACTCTGAAAGAAACGCAAAGTTCTTTGTCACAGTGGCGCCATATGTTCGTAAGCATTGCGAGCGAGTGATAAATATATTAAAATCATGCGACTGCTATGCCAAATATTTTCCCCATTACCAAAGAAGATTCTTGTTTATCGCATGCACAATTTTGGTTACTTAAAAAAAAAAAAAAGAACCCGGAGGTGTCTGGCAATTCAGGCTTGATTAGCAGTCTCCAGTTTTGATTAGTAAATTGCGGGAGTAATCAAGGTTAATTCTCATTGCGGAGGCTCCCCTCCTCCAGTTTATATTTCTCCAAGAGACATGCCTGTCTTCGGCGCAGGAGGAGGAATATTCCCACCAAAGTGTACATGATGCTTCTGAAAAAGAAACAAAACGTTTGCGCATCGTCTGATTTTGTAGCAATGGCACCATGGTGTGTTAGTTCCTTCTGTTCTCTCTTACCTGGGAATAGATTCTATTGATCTCACAGGGACGTATTTCTAAGGAGACATATGCAAGAGCAGAGGGATCCCATTCCTATATATATAAAAATGCTCTGTGCGTAATGAGTACCTTAAAAACAAAAGAACCAATGAACGAAATCACACCAAATTTGGCAACAAAACATCTCACAACACAAGGAGTGACCATCACTCAAAAAATTATGATTTTGTCATTTGGGAGTTGTAGTTGCTGGGATTTATAGTTCACCTACAATCAAAGAGCATTCTGAACTCCACCAATGATGGAATTGAACCAATCTTGGCACACAGAACTCCCATGATCAACAGAAAATACTGGAAGGGTTTGGTGGGCATTGACCTTGAGTTTTGGAGTTGTAGTTCACCTACATCCAAAGAGCACTGTGGACTCAAACAATGATGGATCTGGACCAAACTTGGCACAAGCACTCAATATGCCCAAATATGAACACAGATTCAGTTTGGAGGAAATAGCCTCGATATTTGGGTGTTGTAGTTATTGGGATTTATAGTTCACCTACAATTAAAGAGTATTCTGAACCCCACGAATGACAGAATTGGGGCAAACTTCCCACACAGAACCCCCATGACCAAGTGTAAATACTGGAAGGGTTTTGGTGGGCATTGATCTTGAGTTCGGGAATTGTAGTTCACCTACATCCAGAGAGCATTGTGGACTCAAACAATGATGGATCTGGACCAAACTTGGCACAAGCACTCAATATGCCCAAATATGAACACAGATGGCATTTGGGGGAAATAGCCTTGATATTTGGGAGTTGTAGTTATTGGGATTTATAGTTCACCTACAATCAAAGAGCATTCTGAACCCCATGAACGACAGAATCGGGGCAAACGTCCCACGCAGAACCCCCATGACCAAGAGAAAATACTTAAGGCCATCCAATCCAACTCCCTTCATCAAAGCAAGAAAATGTAATCGAAGTTGTCTGGACAAAGAGCCACCCAGCCATAGATTAGATAGATAGATAGATATGATTCACACACAGGGAGATTTAGTATAGATTTGAAAGGGACCCTTAAAGGAGGACAATGATATGTGGGTAAACCAGACACTCTCCCCATCAACACTGACAAAGAAACAGCAAGAAATACAGTTTACCCACAAGCATAAAGAAATTACATATATTAGAAACCAACGCTTTCTCATTCCTCTATTTTCCAGATCAACAGACTGGGTCACAGAACGCTAGGGACAGCTAGTTCCTATATAAGATGCACTTCCACACAAGGAGGTTCTGTCCTGGGAAATTAAAAGAATCATATATCAAAATACAGAGATAATTTATTTTATTATTTATTTACTGGCTGCCGATTAGCTTCCGAGCACAATTCAAAGTGCTGGTTTTGACCTACAAAGCCCTAAACGACTCTGGCCCTGTTTACCTGTCCGAACGGATTCTCCCCTATGAACCATCGAGGTCTTTAAGATCTTCTGGGGGGGGGGGGGCTGCTCTCGATCCCACCACTGTCACAATCGCGGTTGGTGGGGACGAGAGACAGGGCCTTCTCGATGGTGGCTCCCCGGCTTTGGAACTCCCTCCCAGAGGAGGTTAGAACTGCCCCCTCCCTCCTGACGTTCAGGAAGCTAACAAAGACTTGGCTATGGAATGCGGCCTTTGACAACTGAGTCAACTTTGGTCCACATGGAAGGAGAATGAATAACTGTGAATTATGACCAGGAATGTTTTTGATGACTTGGCTATGTGATTGTGATGATGACGATGTTGTATTGTAATATGTTTTTAATTGTGTAATGATGATGCATTGTGTGGTTTGTATTTTTGTATATGAACACATGTTGTGAACCGGATCTGAGTCCCTTTTGTAGGTGAGAAGATTGGTATAGAAAATTTTTAAATAAATAATAATAAATAAATTTATTTATTTATTTACTTCACTTGTATACCGCTCTTCTCAGCCCTCAGGCGACTCAGAGCGGTCAATAACCAGTATGAACAACACAATACAAAATCATTAGTCATTTACAACAGTAATATCAATTAATTAACAGCAAAACATCAATACAACAATACAGCAAAATAACAATCACGTCTCATCAATAGAATCAGCATCCATTAATCCATATTCCAGTAATCAATCAATTGCACTTAGTTGAAAGCCTGTTTGAAGAGCCAGGTCTTCACTCTCTTCCTGAATGCCAATAAGGAGGGGGCCGATCTGATGTCTGTAGGAAGGGTGTTCCACAGCCGGGGGGCCACCACTGAGAAGGCCCTGTCTCTCGACCCCGCCAGGCGTGCTTGTGAAGCCGGCAGGATCGAGAGCAGGGCCTCCCCAGACGATCTTAACGTCCTAACTGGTTCATAGGAGGAGATGCGTTCAGACAGGTAGGTGGGGCCAGAACCGTTTAGGGCTTTATAGGCTAAAGCCAGAACTTTGAATTGTGCCCGGTAGCAAATTGGCAGCCAGTGGAGCTGGCGCAACAGAGGAGTTGTATGCTCCTTGAGTGCCGCTCCTGTTAACATCCTGGCTGCCGATCATTGGACTATTTGAAGCTTCCGAGCAGTCTTCAGAGGCAACCCCACGTAGAGAGCATTGCAGTAGTCTATATGGGATGTAACCAGAGCGTGGACTACCGTGGCCAAGTCAGACTTCCCAAGGTACAGGCGCAGCTGGTGCACAAGTTTTGGCTGTGCGAATGCTCCCCTGGTCACCATTGAAACCTGGGGTTCCAGGCTCAGCGATGAGTCCAAGATCACACCCAGATTGTGAACCTGTGTCTTCAGGGGGAGTGGAACCCCGTCCAACACAGGCTGTAACCCTATACCCTGTTCGGCCTTGCGACTGACCAGGAGGACCTCTGTCTCGCCTGGATTCAATTTCAATTTGTTTGCCCTCATCCAGACCGTTACAGCGGCCAAGCACCGGTTCAGGACCTAAACAACCTCCTTAGAAGCAGATAACCAATGCCTTTGTTCTAATGGGGGAGAGCAAAAAGTGGTACAGACCAGCATCCTGTTAGACGTGTGTGCATAGAAGTCTGACTTAGGACCTCATCCTGTGAAGACGGTGGTGGTATCACCTGGCTGAGTGTCAGCTGCATTAAGATCACTCTGACCAAAAGGTCATGAGTTCAAAGCTAGCCCGGGACGGAGTGAGCGTCTGACCAATTGTGTAGCTTGTTGTCGACCTTTGCAACCCGAAAGACAGTTGCATCTGTCAAGTAGGAAAATTAGGTACCACCTATGTGTGGGGAGGTTAATTTAACTAATTTACGAGGCCATAAAAAAGCACTCCAGCAAAAGCATGCGGGGAATGCGGAAGTACTTCCTCAGTGTCGCAGATGGACAATGAAAGCGACAGCTCCCCTGGTGGCCAGAAAAAGTTAAATAGCCTCTGTCTATGTCTATAGACATTGTATGTCTAATTGGCATTGAATGTTTGCCATATATGTGTACATTCTAATCCGCGCTTAGTCTCCTACGGAGTGAGAAGGGTGGAATATAAATGCTGTAAGTAAAATAAATAAATAAATTATCGTAGCATTTCTTCCATTCTGCATACAACTCCCCTGTTGTATGCAGGCTTTAGCCTATAAAGTCATAAATGGTTCTGGTGGTGGTGGTGGTGGTGGGGGGATCATCTTCTTATCGTAGCATTTCTTCCATTTTGCATACAACTCCCCTGTTGTGCCAGCTCTACTGGCTACCTGTTTGCTACCGGGCCCAATTCAAAGTGCTGGCTTTAGACTATAAAGTCCTAAACGGTTCTGGCCCAAGTTACCTGTCTGAATGCATCTTCCCTTATGAACCAATGAGGACCTTAAGATCATCTGAGGAGGCCCTGCTCTTGGTCCCACCTTTGTCACAAGGATGTTTGGTGGGGATGAGAGACAGGGCCTTTTCAGTGGTGGCCCCTCGGCTATGGAATGCCCTCCCTAAGGAGAATAGATATGCTTTTTCACTCCTAACATTTAGGAAAAAAACTTAAGAAATGGCTGGGTTGTTGTAGGTTTTTTCGGGCTATATGGCCATTTTCTAGAACAGTGGTTCTCAACCTGGGGTCCCCAGATGTTTTTGGCCTACAATTCCCAGAAATCCTAACAGCTGGTAAACTGGCGGGGATTTCTGGGAGTTGTAGGCCAAAAACATCTGGGGACCCCAGGTTGAGAACCACTGTTCTAGAGGCATTCTCTCCTGACGTTTCACCTGCATCTATGGCAAGCATCCTCAGAGGTAGTGAAGCCTGTTGGAACTAGGAAAAAGGGTTTGTATATCTGTGGAATGATCAGGGTGGGACAAAGGACTCTTGTCTGCTGGAACTAGGTGTGAATGTCTCAGCTGACCACCTTGATTAGCATTTGATGGCCTGGAAGTGCCTGGGGCAATCTTTTGTTGAGAGGTGATTAGATATCCCTGATTGTTTTCCCTCTGCTGTTTTGCTGTTTTGATTTTAGAGTTTTTTTTAATACTGGTAGCCAGATTTGGTTCATTTTCATGGTTTCCTCCTTTCTGTTGAAATTGTCCACATGCCTGTGTAGTTCAATGGCTTCTCTGTGTAGTCCAAACACGAATCAAGGATCATGAAAGGCACTGCAGACTCCTTCCACCAGAGAAGTCATTGAAAGGGGACCCATCAAGTTTAAATGGGGGGTTTATATTGCAGCATTATGAGAATCAGCCATAGCAGAGCCCCTGATGAACCAACCTGGACACAGCAGATTATTGGAGAACACAGAAATGCTGGACCACTCTCACAACCATCATGTCAGACTACACAGAGAAGCCATTGAAATCCATTGTGATCATGAGAAAGCCCAAGTTTTGTGATCCAATACAAACATAGCATGGATTCGGGGCAGGGGTGGGGGGGGAGCCACAACCGACCAGGCAAAGGGAGCGGTCATCACAGCTTTTTAAAAGCTTGTCGCAACCTCTCAAGACAGGATGTCTGTGTGGCTTTAATTGTTCCATAGTCTCACTTTTTCCGCCTTGGGAGTTGCAAATGCACGAGCCTGATTCTCATAATGCTGCAATATAAACCCCCCATTTAAACTTGATGGGTCCCCTTTCAATGAAATTTTATTTTCCAGGCACTTTTGTGATGTGATCTTTTTACGAGTCGTGTGAATGAGATACGGTGGAGATATTAAGCCATGCAAAACAGCAGAGCTGAAATAGCAATATTAAGCAAGGTACCGGGGGAGGGGAAGGGGGGATGGAAGAGAAAAAAAGGGAGGAATCCAACGAGTCTATCCAGGTTTCCTTTTGAGAAAAAAATCACTCAATCCGTCGTCAACTTTGGCTGAAAATGAGCAGCGTGTGTCTCTTTCCTATTTCTGTTTCCTCTCTCTTTCCTTGAGTTGGTCTATCAAGACCATCTGTTTCTGCAAACTCTTCGGAACCTGCCAAAACGTGGAGTCTTCTCAAGGAAAGACCAATCCACCCGCGTTAAAATAAAAAGGATTCATTCACACAACATGCAGATCGACACTGGTTTAGATGTCTCTTGATAGGAGATCATGGAGCAAGATAACTCTATAATTGTCAAAGACTTTCATGGCTGGAATCACTCAGTTCTTGTGGGTTTTTTCGGGCTATATGGCCATGTTCTAGAGGCATTTCTCCTGACGTTTCGCCTGCAACTATGGCAAGCATCCTCTGCGGATGCTTGCCATAGATGCAGGCGAAACGTCAGGAGAAATGCCTCTAGGACATGGCCATATAGCCCGAAAAAACCCACAAGAACTGAACTCTATAATTACTATCCATTAATTGATTTAATTTAAAACATTTCTATCCCACCCTTCTCACCCCAAAGAGGACTCAGGGCAGAGCACAGCATATACACAGCAAACATTCAGTGCCGGGACACAAATTCACATACACATACATAAACATTAAAATATTGATCCCAGTTACGAGATGCACTTGGATTGTTATTGGTGGCCCAATAATTCTGTATTTTATATGTGTTTTTATGCTTTTAAATTGAATATTGTTGTTTTTAGATGTTGTAAACCGCAATGAGTCGCCGACTTAGGCTGAGATATTAGCGGTATACAAGTGTAATAATAAATAAATAATAAATACATTTATCTTTTTTAAAAAACAAACAAAACAAAACGATCCAAACTGATTTAGAAAACACAGAAATGGAACCAAAAGGGCCTTAAATGCAATTGGCTTCTGCATAGAATCATAGAATCAAAGAATTGGAAGAGACCTCCTGGGCCATCATCCAGACCAACCCCATTCTGCCAAGAAGCAGGAATATTGCATTCAAATCACCCCTGACAAATGGCCATCCAGCCTCTGCTTAAAAGCTTCCAAAGAAGGAGCCTCCACCACACTCCGGGGCAGAGAGTTCCACTGCTGAACAGCTCTCACAGTCAGGAAGTTCTTCCTCATGTTCAGATGGAATCTCCTCTCTTGTAGTTTGAAGCCATTGTTCTGCATCCTAGTCTCCAGGGCAGAAGAAAACAAGCTTGCTCCCTCCTCCCTATGACTTCCTCTCACGTATTTATACATGGGTATCATGTCTCCAAGATTATGGCAACAAGAATGATTGACAACTGGAAAATAGAGGGAGAAAATGTGGAGGCCGTGACAGATTTTGTATTTCTAGGCGCAAAGATTACTGCAGATGCAGACTGTGGCCAGGAAATCAGAAGACGCTTCCTTCTTGGGAGGAGAGCAATGTCCAGTCTCGATAGAATAGTAAAGAGTAGAGACATCAGACTGGCAACCAAGATCCATTGCCTAGTCAGAGCCATGGTCTTCCCTGTAGTCATCTACGGATGTGAGAGCTGGACCTTAGGGAAGGCTGAGCGAAGGAAGAGAGATGCTTTTGAGCTGTGGTGTTGGAGGAAAGTGCTGAGAGTGCCTTGGACTGCGAGAAGATCCAACCAGTCCATCCTCCAGGAAACAAAGCCCGGCTGCTCACTGGAGGGAAGGAGACTAGAGACAAAGTTGAAGTCCTTTGAATGCCACATCATGAGGAGACAGCAAAGCCTGGAGAAGACAATGATGCTGGGGAAGGTTGGAAAGTAAAAGGAAGAGGGGCCAACCAAGGGCAAGATGGATGGATGGCATCCTTGAAGTGACTGGACTGACCTTGAAGGAGTTGGGGGTGGTGACGGCCGACAGGGAGCTCTGGCGTGGGCTGGTCCATGAGGTCACGAAGAGTTGGAGACGACTGAACGAATGAACAAGAACATCATGTCTCCTCTCAGCCTTCTCTTCTTCATGCTAAACATGACCTTGAGTTTGGGAGTTGTAGTTCACCTACATCCAGAGAGAACTGTGGACTCAAACAATGATGGATCTGGACCAAACTTGGCAGAAATACTCAATATGCCCAAATGTGAACATTGGTGGAGTTTGGGGGAAATAGAATCATAGAATCATAGAATCAAAGAGTTGGAAGAGACCTCATGGGCCATCCAGTCCAACCCCATTCTGCCAAGAAGCAGGAATATTGCATTCAAATCACCCCTGACAAATGGCCATCCAGCCTCTGCTTAAAAGCTTCCAAAGAAGGAGCCTCCACCACACTCCGGGGCAGAGAGTTCCACTGCTGAACGGCTCTCACAGTCAGGAAGTTCTTCCTCATGTTCAGATGGAATCTCCTTTCTTGTAGTTTGAAGCCATTGTTCCGCGTCCTAGTCTCCAAGGAAGCAGAAAACAAGCTTGCTCCCTCCTCCCTGTGGCTTCCTCTCACATATTTATACATGGCTATCATATCTCCTCTCAGCCTTAACATTTGGGAATTGTAGTTGCTGGGATTTATAGTTTACCTACAATCAAAGAGCATTCTGAACCCCATCACTGATAGAATTTGGCCAAACTTCCCACACAGGACCCCCATCACCAACAGAAAATTTTGTGTTTTCTGATGATCTTTGACAATCTCTAGGACACCCTCCTTACAGCCCCCCCCCCCAGGGGTCCCAACCCCCAGTTTGAGAAACGCTGGTTTAGAGCATGTCCTCATGCTCTGAACTCTTTACTACTAAGGAGATCTCAATAAATTCCAAACCCGACTGTCACCAGGTGTCATCCTGAATCTTTGTTGAGATTTGACTGAGTCGGTGTGAAATCTGTTGTTGGTTCTACAATATATGAAACAGCACTCTGTTCCTTGAATATTTATTTACCAACTCAGAAAAAGTTCTTAAATTCTGGGCATTCATTCGTTTGCCACTGGAAAGCCGCGACTGTAGATGCAGGAGCGAGACTTTCAAATCGGGTCAGAGGAACACAGCCTTCCAATGTCATTTGCACATTAGTGATTGTGGTTGATGTCATTTTCACAAAACAAAATTATAACCAAAATGGATCCTTGGGGTCAAAGCACCGCAAAGAGTCTATAGATACGTTTCCATCAATAACTCTGCCCTCTTCCTGCCCCGCTCCAGGCCTCCAACCCTTAATGATTGACGTTTTTACCACTAAATTATAGTATGTCTGCTTCTAGAAGAAATGTCTCCATTACAAAATTAGCTAACCATCAACATAACATAAAATAACTTGAACATGGTGTCATTTCACAAGGATATTGATTCATACAGACTTACTGGATTAAATCTTGGTTTCCCATAAAAGAAGCAGCCATTACTTCTTTCTGTAGACAGAAAACTGCAGACTGGAGAACGATAGACTTGGGGGAAGGATATTTACATTTCAGCTGGGAAGGAGAGAGAGAGAAGGAGGAAGGGAAGGAAGAAAAAAAGGAAGGGAGGAGGTAGGTATAACAATGGGTTGTTTCAGAGAGGTCCACAAATTGGTGGGCCTCTCAGTGGCCTTCAAAGCCATAGACCAGTGGTTCTCAACCTGGGGTCCCCAGATGTTTTTGGCCTACAACTCCCAGAAATCCCAGCCAGTTTACCAGCTGTCAGGATTTCTGGGAGTTGAAGGCCAAAAACATCTGGGAACCCTAGGTTGAGAACCACTGTCATAGACAATGGCGTTCTTCTGAGATGCCTCATGGGCATGGGACTTGGAGGCATCATCTTACAGTG
Organism: Anolis sagrei; assembly: GCF_037176765.1. Lineage (NCBI taxonomy): Eukaryota > Metazoa > Chordata > Lepidosauria > Squamata > Anolidae > Anolis > Anolis sagrei. The sequence goes on from NC_090028.1 coordinate 42,050,381, forward strand.
GCTCTGGTCCTTCCTGGGGGATCACTCTCAGAAGGTGTTGTTGGGGGACACCTACTTGGCCCCACAGCCTTTGTCCTTTGGGGTCCCCCAGGGTTCAGTATTGTCCCCCATGTTGTTTAACATCTACATCAGTGTTTCTCAACCTGGGGGTTGGGACCCCTGAGGGGGTCGTGAGGGGGTGTCAGAGGGGTCGCCAAAGACCATCAGAAAACACAGTATTTTCTGTTGGGCATTGGGGTTCTGTGTGGGAAGTCTGACCCAATTCTATCAGTTGTGGGGTTCAGAATGCTCTTTGATTGGAGGTGAACTATAAATCCCAGCAACTGCAGCTCCCCAATGTCAAGGTCTATTTTCCCCAAACTCCACCAGTGTTCACATTTGGGCATATTGAGTATTCATATCAAGTTTGGCCCAGATCTATCATTGTTTGAGTCCAAAGTGCTCTCTGGATGTAGGTGAACTACAACTCCAAAACACAAGGTCAATGCCCACCAAAATCTTCCAGTATTTTCTGTTGGTCATGGGAGTTTCGGGGTGCCAAGTTTGATTCAATTCCATCATTGATGGAGTTCAGAATGCTCTTTGATTGCAGGTGAACTATAAATCCCAGCAAGTACAAATGACAAAATAAATCCCTACCCAACCCCACCAGTATTCAGATTTGGGCGTATCAGGTTTTAGTGCCAAATTTGGCTTAATGAATGAAAATACATCCTGCATATCAGATATTTACATTACGTTTCATAACAGTAGCAAAGTTACAGTTGTGAAGTAGCAACGAAAATTATTTCATGGTTGGGGGTCACCACAACATGGAGAACTGTATTAAGGGGTCGCGGCATTGAGACGGTTGAGAACCAGTGATCTACATGAAGTTGCTGGGGGAGATCATCCAGAGTTTTGGAGTTCAATGCCATTTGTATGCAGACAATGTATCACTCCTTTCCACCTGCTGCCAAGGAGGCTGTCCTGGTCCTGAACTGGTGCTTGGTGGTTCCTTGACAAAATTGATGGAAAAGTTGACAAGGAGAAGACCTGGTGATGGCTCACGAATGGAACCCTGAAGAAGGAGACAGAAGAAGGCCTGGTTCTTGCAGCCCCGGAACAAGCCATCAGAACCAAGGCCATTAAGGCCAGGATTGAAAAATCAGTGGATGACCCAAAATGCAGACTGTGCAAGGAAGCTGAGGAAACCATGGGCCATCTCCTCAGCTGCTGCAAGAAAATCACATAGACAGACTACAAACAGAGGCAGAACTCTACAAACACAACTCTACAGACACAACTCTACAGGCACAACTCTACAGACTACAGGCACAACTCTACAGACTACAGGCACAACTCTACAGACTACAGGCACAACTCTACAGACTACAAACAGTGGCCCAAATGATTCACTGGAACTTATGTCACAAGGACCACCTGCCAGCAGTAAAGAATTGGTGGAACATAAACCTGCAAAGGGAGTGGAAAATGATCACGCAAAAATATTGTGGGACTTTCGAATCTAGACTGACAAAGTTTTGGAACACAATACGCCAGACATGACAATTATGATGTCGCCATTCCAGGTGACAGTCGCATTAAGGAAAAACAACAACAGGAGAAACTCAGCCTCTATCAAGACCTCAAAATCGAACTGCAAAGATCCTGGCAGCATAAACCAGTACAGGTGGTCCCAGTGGTAATAATAGGCACACTGGGTGCTGTGCCAAAAGATCTCAGCTCGCATTTGGAACAATAAACATTGACAAAACCATGATCTGTCAACTACAAAAAGCCACCTGACTTGGATCTGTGCGCATCATTCAAAAATACAGGAGCCCCCGGTAGCACAGTGGGTTAAACCCCTGTGCTGGCAGGATTTAATCCAGTAAGTCTATATGAATCAATATCCTTGTGAAATGACACCATGTTCAAGTTATTTTATGTTATGTTGATGGTTAGCTAATTTTGTAATGGAGACATTTCTTCTAGAAGCAGACATACTATGTCACAGGAGGCAGAAAGGAGAAGGAAGGCAAATACACAATGTGGTTCATCTCTTAGTTTCGGCACTTGAAATCCCATGGCCTGGGATCCTCTGAGGATGCTTGCCATAGATGCAGGCGAAATGTCAGGAGAGAATGCCTCTAGAACATGGCCATATAGCCCAAAAAAACCTACAACAAGAATGTATGTAAGTACATTCTTGGAACCGTGGTCCAAAAAGGAAGCGTCCAAGCCCTGCCCAACTTCTGCTCCCTTGCCCCATTGATAATAATTTGGATCCACACTTGTTCAATCTCTCTAAGAAGAAAAGATTGGAGGTCTGAGTCGTGTAATGTTTTTAAACATGTCTTTTTCAGTCTTCTAGGTGGTCTCAGGAAAAAGGCTGCGTTTCAAAATATTTAAGCAGATTTTGGCAGGGAGACTAAATTTGAACTGGCAAAGTTCAAACAGTTAATGGGCTTAATCTTTTCAAAACAAACTGTACCGTTCCCAAGCTGTGCCGACGGCTCACCTAAATTACATCGCAGGAGATCCCTGTGCCGCCATGCGCAGCAGAGGAAACCGAGACAGGAATCATAAGAAAATAAACAGAAACGAAGCTTAATTTATTACTTGGGAAAACAATAAAGGCTGGAGATCGGAGAGTAATCGGCAGCTTAAGAAAATGTGTCTTTTAGTCGTTCACCAAAAAAAAAAAGTGTTTGGCACACATCAGCGTGAGCATCATTCGCCGTCACTTCTTCCCTCGTTTTTTATCATAATTTCTTGGAATTGTTTGGAAATTGCTAATGAGTCTTTGACATGTCATGCGGATAGATATATTGGCCAGGAGCCAAAAAACTACTTTACTCAAGAGCTTGGATGTATCCATTGGTCCTTTTCCTAAACCATCCCCTCCTTGAGTAACAAGCAGAACTCCTTCCCCGCCCATCAAGACTTCTTTCCTTCCATTGTATTCACTGATTTGATTTGTACATCACTTTCCTCCCAAAATGGGATACAAAGTGGCTTACAATGCAAGTTAAAATTAAGTAGCTAAAGCAATATCATCCCTAGCAGCTCTCGCATGAGTTTTCAGGATTTTTGAGGGTGCCCCAAATATAAGCTCGGCCTGTCACTGAACATCGAGAAAACCAAGGTGCTCTTCCAGCAGTCACCAGCCATCCTCTCCCCAATGCCAGAGATACAGCTTAATGGTGTAACATTAGAAAATGTGGACCACTTCCACTACCTTGGCAGCCACCTCTCCACCAAATCCAACAGCGATACCGAAATACAACACCGCCTGAGCTCTGCGAGTGCAGCATTTTCCCGAATGAAGCAGAGAGTGTTTGAGGACCGGGACATCCGTAGGGATACCAAGGTGCTTGTCTATAAAGCGATTGTCCTCCCAATCCTGCTGTATGCCTGTGAAACATGGACTGTCTACAGACGTCACATGCAACTTCTGAAACGATTCCATCAGCGCTGACTCCGGAAAATCCTGCAAATCTTTTGGGAAGACAAGCGAACAAACGTCAGCGTGCTGGAAGAAGCAAAGACCACCAGCATTGAAGCGATGGTCCTCTGCCATCAACTCCGTTGGGCCGGCCACGTTGTCCAGATGCCCGACCACCGTCTCCCAAAGCAGTTGCTCTACTCTGAACTTAAGAACGGAAAACAGAATGTTGGTGGGCAGGAAAAGAGATTTTAAGATGGGCTCAAAGTCAACCTTAAAAAAACTCTGGCATAGACACTGAGAACTGGGAAGGCCTGGCCCTTGAGCGCTCCAGCTGGAGGTCAGCTGTGACCAGCAGTGCTGCAGAATTTGAAGAGGCATGAATGGAGGGTGAAAGAGTGAAACGTGCCAAGAGGAAGGCGCGTCAAGCCAACCCCAACCAAGACTGCCTTCCACCTGGAAACCAATGCCCTCACTGCGGAAGAAGATGCATATCAAGAAGAGGGCTCCACAGTCACCTACAGACCCACTGCCAGGACACCAAACTTGGAGGACCATCATCCTGGAACTATGAGGGATTGCCTAAGTAAGTAAGTAAGTAAATAAATAAGTAAGTAAGTAAGTAAGTAAAGTACCTCTGGAATAGTGTATTTTTCCTTATCTGGCTTGTCCTCAGAAGCTAAAACAGAGTTCTTCTAACATGATGGTCTTTGACAACATACATACAACAGTCCCCCATGTTGTTTAACATCTACATGAAGCCAGTGGGTGAGATCATCGGGAGTTTTGGAGTTCAATGCCATCTGTACGCAGATGATGTCCAACTCTATCACTCATTTCCACCAGATGCGAAGGAGGCTGTCCAAGTCCTGAACCGGTGCCTGGCCGCTGTGACGGTCTGGATGAGGGCGAGCAACTTGAAGTTGAATCCAGACAAGACAGAGGTCCTCCTGGTCAGTCGCAAGGCCGAACAGGGCATAGGGTCACAACCCGTGCTGGATGGGGTTACACTCCCCTTGAAGGCACAGGTTCGCAGCTTGGAGATCCTCCTGGACTCAGCACTGAGCCTGGAATCCCAGGTTGCAGCGGTGGCCAGGGGAGCGTTTGCACAATTAAAACTTGTGCGCCAGCTACGCCCGTACCTTCGGAAGTCAGACTTGGCCACGGTGGTCCACGCTCTCATTACATCTAGAATAGACTACTGCTACGCACTCTACGTGGGGTTGCCTTTGAAGACTGCTCAGAAGCTTCAACTAGTCCAATGAGAGGCAGCAAGGTTAATAATGGGGACGGCATACAGGGAGCATACAACTCCCTTGTTGCACCAGCTCCACTGGCTGCCAGTTTGCTACCGGGCACAATTCAAAGTGCTGGCTTTGACCTAGAAAGCCCTAAACAGCCCTGGCCCGAATTACCTGTCCGACCGCATCTCCTCCTATGAACCAGCTAGGACATTAAGATCATCTGGGAAGGCCCTGCTTTCCATCCCGCCATTGTCACAGGCACGATTGGTGGGGACGAGAGACAGGGCCTTCTCGGTGATTGCTCCCCGGCTAGGGAACTCCCTTCCTGGTGAGATCAGGTCGGCCGCCTCCCTCTTGTCCTTTAGAAGGATGGTCAAAACTTGGCTGTGGGACCAAGCTTTCGGGACAGGGCAAGGAAGCGACAGTGGGAAAGATGACAGGGCCAATTGGATTTGATGCGGATGGCTAGACTGGTTCAAGATTGGGAAAGGCGTCCGGCAAGGCTGCATACTCTCACCCAACCTTTTTAACGTGTATGCAGAACACATCATGCGATGTGCGGGGCTTGATGAATGCAAAGCTGGGGTGAAAATTGCTGGAAGAAACATTAACAACCTCAGATATGCAGATGACACCACTCTGATGGCCGAAAGCGAGGAGGAGCTGAGGAGCCTTCTAATCAAGGTGAAAGAAGAAAGCGCAAAAGCCGGGTTGCAACTAAACATAAAAAAAACCAAGATTATGGCAACAAGAATGACTGACAACTGGAAAATAGAGGGAGAAATCGTGGAGGCCGTGACAGACTTGGTATTTCTAGGTGCAAAGATGAGTGCAGATGCAGACTGTGGCCAGGAAATCAGAAGACGCTTCCTTCTTGGGAGGAGAGCAATGTCCAATCTCGATAAAATTGTAAAGAGTAGAGACATCAAACTGGCAACCAAGATCCATTGCCTAGTCAAAGCCATGGTCTTCCCTGTAGTCACCTACGGATGTGAGAGCTGGACCTTAGGGAAGGCCGAGCGAAGGAAGATAGATGCTTTTGAGCTGTGGTGTTGGAGGAAAGTTCTGAGAGTGCCTTGGACTGCGAGAAGATCCAACCAGTCCATCCTCCAGGAAATAAAGCCCGGCTGCTCATTGGAAGGAAGGAGACGAGAGACAAAGCTGAAGTCCTTTGGCCACATCATGAGGAGACAGCAAAGCCTGGAGAAGACAATGATGCTGGGGAAAGTGGAAGGCAAAAGGAAGAGGGGCCGACCAAGGGCAAGATGGATGGATGGCATCCTTGAAGTGAGTGGACTGACCTTGAAGGAGCTGGGGGTGGTGACGGCCAACAGGGAGCTCTGACGTGGGCTGGTCCATGAGGTCACGTAGAGTCGGAGACGACTGAACGACTGAACAACAACATTTTAATATTTAGATAAATGTTTTTCAATGTTTATGTATTGTACCCAGGCATTGAATGTTTGCCATGTATATGTTGTACTCTGCTCTGAGTCCCCTTTGGGGTGAGAAGGGCGGAATATAAGTGTTTTAATTAATTAAATAAATCAATAAATAAATGGCACAGAGTGGACACCGTCCCCTCTTCCTGTGCGTGTTTCAGATCAGCTTACCTGTGGGTGCAATGTGATTTGTGCTTGCAGAACGCCACCGACGTGTGACAAAATATCCCATTCTTGAAACAGTTTTACTTCACTTAAACTGCCCATCGTTATTATTATTTCGCGTCAATAGAAGTCTTGCTTCTTGCTCGCTAAGTTTGGATGGTTTACCAACAAATTTATTCAACCAATGCAAATCTTTCCTGGCCTAAATATTGAGATGATTTATCATATTCCCTTTATTCATTTTTCAGTGTCTTATAAACGATTCCCCTCTTCTTCTTCTTCTTGCAATAGTCTTAATATGTTACTGATTTCCCACACTGCAGTGTATAAATCACACATCATCTGAGCATCAACACCAAGACAAACAAACGCTTTGGAATTGTGATAGGTGGTGCTCATTGTGCCATGCGGTGTTTTTTTTCCCCTCTTTGAAGTTGTTATCATGCCTGTGCAATATTTTTTAGTTATCATGATTTTCTACAGGTGAGCAGAAGGTGATGGGTAGATGTTCTGTATCTCAAAAACTACAGCAAAAACTGGTGCCATTTTTTTGGAATCAGCAGGTCAAATATACCCAGAGCATTGATGAATAGATTTACATCCTCATACTAGTGCTTAGCTTTAACGGTTTCTGTTATTGGAGTGCATTCCCCCCCCCCCCATAGGAAAGCCTTGCTCCATGACCTCCACTAAAATGAGCTCTCCTCCACAAATAAAATGCCCTAAAAAAACTCTAAAATTACAACAGCACAACAACAGAGAGGAAACAAACAAGGACATCTAATCACCTATCAACAAAAGTTTGCTCCAGGCACTATCAGGCCATTATATGCTAATCAAGGTGGTCAGTTGAAACATTCACACCTAGCTCCAGCAGACAAGAGTCCTTTGTCCCACCCCGGTCATTCCACAGATATGTTTGGCCCAATTCTATCGTTGGTGGGGTTCAGAATGCTCTGTGATTGTAGGTGAACTATAAATCCCAGGAACTACAACTCCCAAGTGTCAAGATTCTATTTTCCCCAAACTCCACCAGTGTTTACATTTGGGCATATGGAGTATTCGTGTAGAGTTTGGTCCAGATCCATCCTTGTTTGAGTCCACTTGTTTGAGTGAACTACAACTCCAAACCCAAAGGACACTGCCCACAAAACCCTTCCAGTATTTTCTGTAGGTCATGGAAGAACTGTGTGCCAAGTTTGGTTCAATTCCATCGTTGGTGGGGTTCAGAATGTTCTTTGATTGTAGGTGAACTACAAATCCCAGCAACTACAACTCTCAAATGACAAATGGCCCCCTCCCTGTCCAGGGACGACCTAGCTACGGTGATCCAGACTATGGTCATCTCAAGACTGGACTACTGTAACGCCCTCTACATTGGCCTTCCTCTGTCAGTGATCCGGAAGCTCAAGTTGGTACAAAACGCAGCTGCTCGACTTCTTGCGGGAATTCCGATGAGATGCCACATCACCCTAATCTTACTACAGCTGCACTGGTTACCAATTGAGCACTGGATCACTTTCAAAAGGATGGTACTCACCTTGAAGGCCTTGCATGGTCTGGGGCCGATGTACCTGAGGGACCGCCTCACCCCCTTCCAACCCCAGAGATCCCTCCGTTCTGTGGACCAAGATCTATTGGAAGTCCCCGGTCTCAAGACCTTGCGTTTAACAGCAACCAGACGCAGAGCCTTCACAGCAGTGGCACCATCACTCTGGAATGCTCTGCCACCTGAAGTCCGTGCCTTGCGGGACTTATCAGCTTTCTGCAGGGCATGTAAAACATATCTATTTCAATTGTTTTTAAATTGTTTTAAATTGTTTTAAATTTGTGTTAGATTTTAGCCTGTTCTTGTAAGCCACTCCGAGCCCCAGAGGAGTGGTGGCATAGAAGTTTGAATAATAAATAAATAAATGAATAAATAATCAATTTTTTCGAGTGAAGGACATACACTGGGTTGTTAAGTGTCTTATGTCCAAATTTGGTGTCAATTCGTCCGGTGGTTTTTGAGTTCTGTTAATTCCACAAACGAACATTAAATTTTGTATTTATATAGATGAGTTTCGCTCTACATTCGCTGTTGCGGAAGACCCAAGTGCCGTTTTATGCTTAGACATCAAGGGCCACAGGTACCATAACTCTCAAATTTTGAAGACACTCACCAAATATGAGTCATGTCGCACCATAAGAGATGGCAAGACACTTCCGGCGCCCAAGGCATCATCCGTCCTTTGACACGTAGGCCTTTTTATTAGCCCGTCTATGGCACTGCGGTGGAAGCAGAAGTCGAAGGATGGGAGCACAAATTTTGCAACACCGGTTGGACTGGTGAGCTCATCCCTGACCTTGGTTTCACTGGATCAATACAGAACAAGACAGATCTCAGAGCAAAGATGGGAACCCATCCCGTCGCGCTCAATGCATCCTACGGCGGGTGACAGCTGTTCATTTATCACATGACTCATTTGACTAACGAGCAGAATCAAAGACCAATCAAAAACACTGTAACTCATAATAATCCCGCCATTGCAAAGGCTAAATCTGTTTGTAGGGGGGAAATGGCGAGCCGTTTGCAGGAATGTCTCTTCATTTCCAAGGCAATGCCATTTTTTTGTCCTGCTTTTCTAATTGCAAGTGATTGAGCGCCAGGTTGCTCGAGAAATAGTCATCGTTAGATATTCCCCTCATGGCTTTCCCCTCTCTCGTCAACTTTTTTTTCCCCGTTGGAAATGTTACATTATCAGAAAATTGCTTACTTTCTGAAACCAGCTATTTCCAAAATGTTTTATTTAACTCAGATAATGAATAAAACGAAGCTGATGACAGACATTAAGTAATTTTAACCAGTACCATTCAGAAGTTTATAATGTGAAATACTGGGAAATTACATGTAGAGTAATCTAAGTAATGAGATGTTAAAATCCTTTGGAATCTGGAAACTCTCCTATTCATTCTCGTCTTTTTTCCTCGCTTTCAACCTCACCATGGGAAGCTCCATGGCTGACATCTTTATATATGATGTTCTCATTTCAAAATGCCACTGAACCTTCAAATGAATACTTGCCTATGATCTTTGAATACAAAAATGCTTAAATCAAGGTTTTTATATTTTAGTGCACTCAGCCATACTAGGCAGTGAAGGAATATTTGGTATTTAGCTTAGGTTTCAAGAGAAAATGAAAAGAAGTTTCTTGCAGGGAATACAATTGTTTAGCCATGCACGGTGCTCAAAGTGCTCTCTGTCTCTGTAGGAAATCCACAAAAGCACAGGAGGAAGAGGCCATCCAAGATTCAATCTCAAATCAAGGGAGGTGGAAAAGCTGCAAAGTAACATCTTGACAAAGTCACTTCATTAGGAAATATATATATTTTTGACCACTCCCCATATAATAGGTTTGACTTTACAATCATGAATATATATGCTGGTATCATTGCACCAAATCCCCTTCTCTCTCTCCCGAGGAATCTGTATACGAACCAAGTAGCAACAGGAAGAACTGAGCACAGAACAACAGACTGGTTCAAGTTTGGGAAAGGCGTATGGCAGGGTTGTACTATTATTATTTGTATTGTCAAAGGCTTTCATGGCTGGAATCACTCAGTTCTTGTGAGTTTTTTCGGGCTATAGGGCCATGTTCTAGAGGCATTTCTCCTGACGTTTCTCCTGCATCTATGGATTCTTGTTTGGGCAATGCTGCTTTTGGTGGTCCCTCTGTAGACTTGTCCACAGCTGCATGGTATACAATGGTAGACTCCTGCCAAGGTGAGAGAATCCCTCTTGTCCTTTGCTGAACGTAGCATTTGTTGGATTTTCTTGGTGGGTTTGTAGATTGTTTGTATGTTGTGTTTCCTCATCAGCTTCCCTATGCGGTCAGTGGTTCCCTTGATGTATGGCAGGAACACTTTTCCTCTGGGTGGATCTTCATCTTGACTCTCGTGGCTTGTTCTTGGTCTTGCCACTCTTCTGATGTCTGAGGTGGAATATCCATTGGCCTGGAGAGCCCAGTTGAGGTGATGCAGTTCATCTTGGAGGAGGTGGGCTTCACAGATTCTTTTTGCACGGTCTGCCAAGGCTTTGATGGTGCTTCTTTCAAACAATCTACAAACCCACCAAGAAAATCCAACAAATGCTCCATTCAGCAAAGGACAAGAGGGATCCTCTCACCTCTGCAGGAGTCTACCATTGTATACCATGCAGCTGTGGACAAGTCTACATAGGGACCACCAAACGCAGCATTGCCCAAACACGCATCAAGGAACATGAAAGGCACTGCAGACTACTTCAACCAGAGAAGTCAGCCATAGCAGAGCACCTGAGGAACCAACCTGGACACAGCAGATTATTTGAGAACACAGAAATGCTGGACCACTCTCACAACCACCATGTCAGACTACACAGAGAAGCCATTGAAATCCACAAGCACGTGGACAATTTCAACAGAAAGGAAGAAACCATGAAAATGAACAAAATCTGGCTACCAGTATTAAAAAATTCTAAAATTGCAACAGCAAAAACAGCAGAGAGAAAAACAGGCAGGGACATCTAATCACCCTTCAAGAAGAGTTTGCTCCAGGCACAGTCAGCCCATTGTATGCTAATCAAGGTGGTCAGTTGAAAGATTCACACCTAGCCCAACTTACAAAAGCCTTTTGTCTCACCCTGGTCATTCCACAGATATATAAACCCCTTTTTTCCCAGCTCCAGCAGACCTCAGGGGGTGAGGATGCTTGCCATAGATGCAGGCGAAACGTCAGGAGAAATGCCTCTAGAACATGGCCATATAGCCCAAAAAAACCCACAAGAACTGGATTATTATCTTTATTTATACCCTGCAAAATCTCCCGAAGGATTCGATGCGGTTTACAAAGGCTAAGGCCGCCAACAAACAACAACATACAAATATAAGAGTAAAACTCATAAGCAAATAATAAACATCAAGCAAAACAATAAAACTCTAAAAACAATGACACCATGACGCATTTAAAACCTAAAGGCCAGGCCAACTGTAATGGACAAAATTTAAAAGTGCTGAACCTGACAGGAGGTATGTAGAGGTTTTTTGGAGGTAGGTGCAATGTGCAGACAATCCTAGTCTCTAACAAAGTGCATTTGGGACATGATGCCAGGAGTTTCCTATTCTAGAAAGGCACACTGGAACAGCCAGGTCTTCAGGCTCTTCCTAAAGATTGCCAATGTTGGGGCTTGTCTGATGTCCTTGGGGAGAGAGTTCCAGAGGCGGGGGGCCACCACAGAGAAGGCCCTGTGTCTCGTCCCCACCAAACGCGCTTGTGATGCAGGTGGGATCGTGAGTAGGGCCTCTCCAGATGATCGAAGGGAACGTGTGGGTTCATATATGGAGATGCGGTCCCAAACTGTTTAGGGCTTTGTAGGTGAGCACCTGCACCTTGAATTGGGACCGGAAGATAAACGGCAGCCAATGGAGCTCCTTAAACAGGAGGGTTGACCTCTCTCTGTAAGGAGCCCCAATTAAGAACCTGGCTGCCGACCATTGAACCAGTTGGAATTTCCGAGCCATTTTCAAGGTCAGCCCCACATAGAGTGCATTACAGTAGTCCAATCTAGAGGTGACCAAGGCATCCTCTCCCTCAACCTATTCAACTTGTATGCAGAACACAGCATGCGATATGCGGGGCTTGAGGAATGCCAGGCTGGGGTAAAAATTGCTTGAAGAAATATTCACAATCTTAGATATGCAGATGATACCATTTTGATTGCCAAAAGCGAGGAGGAGCTGAGGAGCCTTCTAATCAAGGTGAAAGAAGAAAGTGCAAAAGTTGGGTTGCAGTTCAATGTAAAAAAAAAACCTGCAAGATTTTGGCAACCGGACCGATTGATAACTGGTAAATAGAGGAAGAAAATGTGGAGGCAGTGACAGACTTTGTATTTCTAGGTGCAAAGATGACTGCAGACTCAGACTGCAGCCAGGAAATCAGAAGACGTTTCCTTCTTGGGAGGAGAGCAATGTCCAAAATTGATAAAATACTGAAGAGTAGAGACATCACACTGAGAATGAAGATCTGCATAGTTAAAGCAATAGTATTCCCCATAGTAACCTACGGATATGAGAGCTGGACCAAAAGGAAGACAGATGCTTTTGAACTGTGGTGTTGTGTGTGTCAGGAGCAACTTGAGAATCTGCACACCAGAAACGACTTGCAATTCCCTTCAAGCTGAAATCACCAGTTTTTAATTCTAATTGAAACATTCTCTTTCTTTTTTATTGCAAATTTCAGTTGCTGCGACACCGTCCCTTTTCTCAATGTGGTTGGAAGAATGTCACCTTTACTAGCTTCTGATGGCCATCACTTTCGAAAGAGAAGAAGAGGAGATGTTTTCAACTATTGGGAAATGCCCCTTACTTCACTTCACTTTATTTCACTTCACTTTATTTCTTAATGAGTCGCTCTCCACTCAGGTGCTCCGAGCGACTTACAGTCTAAAATAGCATTTACACAATATAAAAACATTCAACATCAAAACCTTCAACAGTGACTATTTGGCAAATTAGATCAGATGACTTAAATGCACAACCAAACAGCCAAGTCTTGAGCGCCTTTAGAAAAGGTCGCAACTCCAACATTGCTCTAACGTATGGAGGCAATGAGTTCCACAGAATTGGAGCAGAAGTCGGAAAAGCTCTACGATGTCTAGGAGATTTTCCTGGGTGGATCAAGGTGACCACTGATGGAGAAGAGGAATGAGGCGGTCCCTAAGATACAAAGGTCCTTGGCCATTTTGAGTTCTCAATGTCAGGATCAGGATCTTGTAAGAGATCCGATGTTCTCTTGGTAGCCAATGCAGTTGTTGCAGAATCGGTGTCATATGGGATCTTAGAGATGATCCCGCTAGCAGCCTGGCCGCTGCATTTTGGACCATCCGAATCTTCTGTGTTGAACAGCTGGATACAATGGACAAGCACAGAAGGTTTAATCAAGTCCCATACAACGTACGATTTGTATTTGTGGAGCCCCAGAGGTGGAGGATATCACACATGTATTGTTCAACTGTGAGCTGTATAAGAAAGAGAGAGACCATTGCCTTGGACCATACATTACTCAAAAAACACACTGGGATCCATATATTAAAACCTCATTTTTGTTGGCCGGCCAGAACCCTAAAATAACACACAAAACAGCCCTTTTTCTATTCAAAGCAACACAGCTGAGAATTGCACATTTAGAATCAATTGGGATAAACTGTGGAGGTGACGCAGACATTTGACCTGAACGAGATCTTGTTAACAGCTTGTTTATTTTAACTTCTTTTATACCGAGGGTTGTATGTTGTATGTATGACTATGTATGACTATGTGTTAATTGTGTTATGTGTTAAATGTTTTGATACGGCCAATAGGCCAATCAATAAAACGTATCTATCTATCTTCTGTGTTGTTGACTTTGGAAGGCCGGCATAGAAGGCGTTGCAATAGTCCAACCTCGTGGTGACTGTTGTGTGGCCGTTGCCAATGCTTCTACCGAAAGGTTGGATGCCAATTTCCTTGCCTGGCGAAGATGAGAAAAGGCCTGCTTCCTTATGGCAGTGATCTGGGCCTCCATCGTCAGCGATGAGTCCAACACAACCCCTTTAAGGCTTTGAACAGTGGCAGACAGAACCAGAGCTTTCCCATTGTGGAAACCTCTAAACAAAGGAATAATTTGCTAACAACCATAACAACAATATATTTTGAGCAGAATTTGAATATGTCATTTTTTTCTTCACATAGCAACTCTTAGAATTCCCAAGCCAGCAAGTTTTGCAACTTTTCCAGACTCCGGTTTTGAGCCAAGAAAACCTCGGAATTCTTTAGCAAGGATTAAGGGGAGAACAATAATGAAACAGAGAGATGAACCTGCCGCATTCACCTGTGGATGTGCCATCCAGCAGCGAGGAGGTTAAAGTCTTTTCCCCGGAGTGAGGGGAAAGGATGGTTGCTTCCCAAAGGCATCCTCTCAGCTGCTAGTCAAGGAGTCAAGCAACTCCAGGTGAGGATTCAGGTGGGCTTGCCGAGGGAGCCCAGCAGCAAAGGAATCTGCTGGGATCAATTAAAATGACCCAAATAGAAAAGAAGGGGGAAAGCTTTGAGTACCTTTGTTAGGATGGCCTCCTACCGTTGACTCGGAGTTCTCTGATGTAGCACAGTTTCTGACAATAAAAAGTTGTGCTCTCAGACTGAGGAACACGAGCAATTCTCTTGGTCTTTAGACAGTCGCCCGGCATGTTGCTGAGATCTGAAGCCACCACTGCAGATGGCTTGCCTTCCCTAATTGACTCACGAGAGTTGAAGGAATGGGAGAGGTTTTTTTTTTGGGGGGGGGGAGGAAAGAAACGAGAGCCCCTGCCTTCTTACCTTCTCCCACCAAACGCTTTCACAGAAAAAGCAACTCTTAACAGATCGCTGAAGTTACAAAATTACCGGTATTATGTTTAGAAGAAAGGGAACAAAGGGTTGTTGTTGGTTTTTTTCGGGCTATATGGCCATGGTCTAGAGCAGTAGTTCTCAACGTTCCTCATGCCGTGACCCCTTAATATCAAATCAAATCAAAACATTTATTTCGGTCATTGACCAGCACAGGAAATAGTGTCACATTTCCATACAAACCTGGCATGTTTGGTACATTAAAAATATAAATATAACTACTAAAAACACAATATGGGTGAGGGAGCAGAAGGGGGAACAGGGTAAAAACATACAATGCCCAGATCCATCACCAAATTGTAGATTCAGGGAAGAAGATTACTGGACACACAGTTGACTTTTGGAACTAGTCATTCCCCGGCGGATTGTGTATGCTGCTGCACAGAACTTTGCGACATTGTAGGTTGTCGCTGAATTAGTATCTGCAAGTAGCAGGGAGGTATAACATTGTCCTGAATGGCCTGGGTGCTTGTCTATCAGAGGTAAGATAAGCCTGGCATGGAGATCCCTGTAGAACGGGCACTGAAGGAGCACATGTTTTGTTGTTTCTCCATGACCCAAGTCACAGGGGCAGCAGAGTCTCTCTGGGAAAGGGATCTTCCGGTAGCGGACTTCCTTCGAGGACAGCTGATGATAGAGCGTGGCATCAAGCCAGGGTGAAAGCCCTTCGATGAAGAGGAACCTCTAAGTATTAGGGCTGGGCGGTTTCATTTCGTTAATTCGTAATTCGTTAATAATTCGTTAATTTTTTCAATTGCAAAACGATAACGAACCATTCTGGAGCAATTATTAAAAAAAACGAATTTTCAAAAACGTTTTGTAAATGCTTCGTATTTCGATATTGTATTCGTTTCGTTATTGTTTTGAGGTCGTTTCGTTATTATTTCCGCATGTCTGAGCCAGTTTTATGGTTTAATTAGTGAAAGAAAATTATAATATCACACCAACAGTCAACAACAGAGGAAGAGGAAAGCTTCAGAAAGTTTTGGAGGTTTTTTAGTGTATTTCGCGGTCGCGTCCGCCATTAACAATTCGTTATTGTTTCGGAAATCGATTCGTTAATTTTTTACCATTTACGAAATTTCGTAAATATCGAACTTTTTAAAAGGAAAATTTTGTAATTATTTTAAATATCGAAACAAAAAAAAAACCCAAATACAAATCGATTTTAGAAACAAATTTTTCCGTTGTTACCCAGGCCTACTAAGTATGTTAAATATGCCATAGGGGAGGCAAGGTATCTGCTGTCTTCACTGATAAGGAAGCTTGGAGCCGAGGCCAGATCTAGTTGGCGCTCTGTGTCTGTGATACGTTGTTTAATAAGTGCTTTGGCTTGATTGTAATCCATAGCTAATAGTAGACCTGGAGAAAATCCCAACGAGGAGATTTTGGATGCTACTGCCTGCTTCCATGTGGATTGGAAGTCATCCTCCATGGTTAGTGGGGTAAGACCAAAAGGTGCATGGGATAGTCTGAGCCAGAGGTTGAGTATGGCCACCCACACCCTGGTCTCCACTCTCATAAAACCCGTCTCTAGTCGCAGGGAGGCATTAGAAACACATTGAGGGACCTGCAAGGCCCATCTCAGAAACTTGGAGTGAACCAGCTCTAATGGGGGAAAACTGGGGAAGGGGCCCAGCTGAGAACCATACAAGAGTTGGGCTAATGGCTTGGCTTCAAACAGCTTGAGCGCTGCCGGGGTGAAGTGGCCCCCTCTTGACTTAAGATATTTAAGAATGGCCATTGAGCTCCCCTGCGCGGTGTTGGATACTTGATCCCCATGACCCCTTAATACAATTCCACATGTTGTGTTGACCTCCAACCATACAATTATTTTCGTTGCTACTTCACAACTGTCATTTTGCTACTGTTATGGATCGTAATGTAAATATCTGATATGCAGGATGTATTTTCGTTCACAAATTTGACACAAATACCTGATAACGCCCAAATACTGGTGGGGTTGGAGGTAGGTTGATTTTGTCATTTGAGAATTGTAGTTGCTGGGATTTATAGTTCACCTGCAATCAAAGAGCATTCTGAACTCCACCAACAGTGGAATTGGGCTAAACTTGGCACACAGAACTCCCATGACTAACAGAAAATACTGGAGGGGTTTGGTGGGCATTGACCTTCAGTTTGGGAGTTGTAGTTCGCCTACATCCAGAGACCATTGTGGACTCAAACAATGATGGATCTGGACTAAACTTAGCACGAATACTCAATATGACCAAATGTGAACACTAGTGGAGTCTGGGGAAAATAGTCCTTGACACTGACCTTGAGTTTGGGAGTTGTAGTTCGCCTACATCCAGAGACCATTGTGGACTCAAACAATGATGGATCTGGACTAAACTTGGCACGAATACTCAATATGACCAAATGTGAACACCAGTGGAGTTTGGAGAAAATAGTCCTTGACATTTTGGGAGTTGTAGTTGCTGGGATTTATAGTTCACCTACAATCAAAGAGAATTCTGAACGCCACCAATGATAGAATAGAACATCCCACACAGAACCCCCATGACCAACAGAAAATACTGTGTTTTCTGATGGTCCTTTGTGACCCCTCTGACACTCCCTTGTGACCCCTCCAGGGGTCCCGACCCCCAGGTTGAGAACCACTGGTCTAGAGGCATTCTCTCCTGACGTTTCGCCTGCATCTATGGCAAGCATCCTCACTACCTCTGAGGGTGCTTGCCATAGATGCAGGCGAAATGTCAGGAGAGAATGCCTCTAGACCATGGCCATATAGCCCGAAAAAACCTACAACAACCCAGTGATTCCAGCCATGAAAGCCTTCGACAATACAAAGGGAACAAAATTAAGATATAGTCCACATGCATGATTTATGCATCATTCCTACACTATAGTTCAAGATTTACGTTTAGGACTCCTTCAACGCTGATTGGATGGAACGGATGCCCAAGTGATAAAGTCTAAAACTAATCATTTCATGTGATTTCTAAAAAATCAGGGTCGCGAGACCCCCAACGTCCTTGAAATTTGTTCAACATTTAGGTTAATCATTCATCTAAGGACATCTCTTTCCTTCATTGCTTTGTCATTGCCAGCCCATGAAAGTTAACATGTGGATCGTACGGGATTCAGTGAGCCCAATCAAAGGAGTTTTATTTAAAATTACGGATGGAACTCTTTATTCTGTCACAGTGACATTCATCAAATCAAACCAATCTGAGTTTAACTGCACACTACAGAAGCTAGCAGTCCCTGGAAAGGAACGTGGAAGAGATTTAAGAGTGTGTCTGTACCTCACAGTTAATAACAGTTTGATCTCAGTGGGTTGTTGTAGGTTTTTCCGGGCTGTATGGCCATGTTCTAGAGGCATTTTCTCCTGACATTTCATCTGCATCTATGGCAAGCATCCTCAGAGGTCGTGAGGTCTGTTGGAACTAGGGAAAAGGGTTTATATATCTGTGGAATAATGACCAGGATGGGACAAAGGACTCTTGTCTGCTGGAGCTAGGTGTGACTGTTTCAACTGACCACCTTGATTAGCATTTGATGGCTTGGCAGTGCCTGGAGCAAACTTTTGTTGAGAGGTGATTAGATGTTTCCTTGTTTCCTCTCTGTTGTTGTGCTGTTGTAATTTTTGAGTTTTTTAATATTGGCAGCCAGATTTTGTTCATTTTCATAGTTTCTTCCTTTCTGTTGAATTTGATCTCACTTTGACGGAAAGAGCTCTCTCCTAGGGATCTGTAGTATGGAAAGGGACTCTGAATTCTTTTATAAAGTTTTACTGCACGGCATTGAATTACAGTAGAAAATTCTGGGTATCACATCAACTGTAAATCCCAGGATTCATTAAGATGGAGCCATGTTAGTGGAAGTAGGGACAGGTTGTAATAGAACTATGTAGTGTATGGATTCCAGGAGTTTCATGTGATGTCTGTAGACAGTCCATGTCTCACAGGCATATAGCATAGTCAATCAGTGTTGTTTGCGCCAGTTGAATTGCTTCCTCAAGCTCAATTGTTTGGCTTCACCTCTTCCTGGAGGAGGGCAGTGCTTCCCTTTTTTCATTCTGTCATCAGAGTTTCTATCAGATGGATGTGAGTAAGAGACTTGGCTCTAAAAGCCCCTGCTTAAATTACCTCTCAGCACCAATTCTAAGGTTTTTTACCCTTGGGACTCATGCTTTATGTCCAGATCATCCTATACAACATTTAGGAGACCCAAGCGCCTTCAAACCGGTTCTTTTGGCACCAGAGGAAGGTCTTGTCCCTTCAACATAGGCCATTGGACTGGGGTTGTGTTTATTCTGATGTTCACAGCCATTAAGGAAAGAGGAAACAGGAAAAGCTTCTCAGCTGCAAACTCCTTGGACTTCAGAGACTGTAAAGTATATTTCCTTTATCCCTGTTGAAACATCAAGCTTATGCCTGAGAAAGATAACTCATTGTGAACAATAAATACCATTTCGAGTTATCTGTTGTGTTTTGGTCTTTGGGAGTTCCAGTTTCCTAAAGGAGGGCAAGAAGCAATCCCCTGGGGAAAGATGTCACGTCCATGCCTCTTCCACTAAGAGCTATAGCTCCCAGGCGCGACGGCACATAAATAAATAAATAAATAAATGCTTCCTTTTCCCTCATCCTTCCAGTCTTTGCTGTCCATAGTTTTCAGGAAAAATGGGTATAGTCAAATGTACACTAAACCACAAATAACTATAATAGAGCTGTGTAACAATGACTTGAATATGATGCTTATCCTTTCATCTCTTTCAGGTCTCATTGCACCCTAACGTACCTTCAGCAAAAAGGACAATATGTCAAATATCTTCCCAAATGTAGACCGGTTGTTAAAAAATTGTGTTTTAAATGCAGTCGCTGTAAAGGTCTACCTCTCCTCCGCAGGAGCGCATCATTCAGCGGAGGCGCACTGTTTGAACCACTGTTATTTGGAAAGAAAATAAAAGGCTGCCAAACACTTAAAAACAATGTCTGGCAGGGTTTTATCCCCTAAGGAGTCTCGTCTAATGTGTTAAATTCTCTGACAGCACAATGTACAGCATTTTATGGTATTGTGAGTCCGAGGTAATGTCCATCATGGCGGCCCGATGGCTTGTTACAGTTAACTGTGCTGCACTCAGGGTAAATGTAAGCAACTCTGCATGCAGAAGGTTTTTATTTGTCTTTCCAAAATATGTTCATCAGCAACGGATAACCTGTCTAGACTACCCTTCTTTTTTTCTTCTCTCATAAGTTTCTTCTCCTGGCCACCATTCTTTTACTGATTTCAGTTAGCAGTGCTATGACCACTTGCCATAACCAGGGCCGGCCCTAGGTAGTTTTCAAGTGTAAGCAAACAATATTTTGGAATCACTCCAACTGAAGGTTATTTTGAGCCTAACAGCTCAGATTCCCCAACACTTTTATCAAATAGGATTCAATTGTCACCAACAGACTTTGACCGGCTCCCTTCCTTCCCAAAACTCAATCCCTTTGCCTTCAAATTCTCCTGAAATCTCCCCAAAAGTGAAGGGAGTGCAGGGTGCAGGGAAACCCATCTCATTGGTGAATTGCGAGGCCTCATTAGCATCTCGCTTTAAGTGAATGTTAACAATAAATAAAGACTCTCCTCTACAGTTCCATTTTGGCGGGAAGCCTTAGCATTGAACGGTTGTGTTGTTAAAGTGAGAAGTATGGAACCCTGTGTAGACGGTCGGTCAATGCGACTTAAGCAATGTGCAGTCATTGAATTCTTGACAGCAGAAGGTGTCACTCCAAAGGAGATTCATCCGAGAATGCAAGCTGGTTTTGGTGATTGTGTGGATGTGAGTACTGTACATAGTTGGGCGAGTAAGTTTAAAGATGTTGAGGTGGGAATATCTTTTTAATTTTTTAAAAAATTAATTTCTTCATACAGATAACAAAACAATACAATACGAACCTTAGCCATCTAAAAGATAACATAAAAACTGTTTACAATCTTTATGTCTAGGATACAAGTTCCAATTGTGACTCCCTTTACCATATATCTTAATTAATTACCGTTTTAAACCACCCACCCACCCTTACTACCCTCTTCCCATCTCCCTCCCACCCCCATCTGGATTACTTGAATCAATACATTGATTTAATTGTCTGGAAGGCCTGATTTAAAGTTCTGTACCTATCTTTTCCTTCCGTTTTGTCGATTAAACAAGACCATTTCCCAAACCAATCTTGTCTTGACTGAATATTCAAATATTTATTTTTCTTTTTATGGATGAAATCATGAAGGTGGGAATATCTGACTTGCATGACAAACAAAGAGTTGGACGTCCTGTGACAGCAACCACCGAGTTTCACAGGCAAAAGACTGAAAGATTGATTCAGGATGATTTCACTCAGAGAGAAATTTCAAGCATAATTCGGCATTTCACATTATTGTCGCATTATTGCTTTGCTTGGCTATTGGAAGATCTGTGCACAATGGGTTGCAGAAACAGAATGTCGACTTCTTCCGTGATGGCTTCAGAAAACTTGTTCGTTGTTTGCAGAAATGTATCCAATTGTCTGGTGATTATGTGGAAAAGTGAATAGTGGTTGTTAAAGAGAATATTCTAAGGACTATTTCTGTGATTCATTTATTAAAATATTCCCATCCAAACCCAAGTAACGAAGGTGGAGGCATTACTTTTCGTTCAACCTTCGTAGTTTCCAACAGACCTCGCAACCTCTGAAGATGGCTACCATAGATGTGGGTGAAATGTCAGGAGAGAATGCTTCTGGAACATATCCATACAGCCTGGAAAACTCACAGCAACCGATTAATCACGACTGTTCCTAACAAATTTTTGCCTTTAAGATACCTGTATCTGTATCTCTTGTTCTTTCCAAGTTAAAGATGGCATACTTCTCCACAATTTGGGGGGGGGGGGGTATTTCTTGTTCCTTGATTAAGGTGCACACTATTTGCTATTGTTTCCATTAATGATGATGATGATGATGCTCCTAATTTTTACAGTCCCTCTCTGATTTAAACTGTAGACAAATCTGATTCTGATTTTCCTATGGAAAAACAAAGGCAGAGAAATAGTTTTGCTATTTTATTCTCTAAACCAGGGGTCCTCAAACTAAGGCCCGGGGGCCGGATATGGCCCTCCAAGGTCATTTACCCAGCCCTCGCTCAGGGTCAACCTAAGTCTGAAATGACTTGAAAGCACATAACTACAATCCTATCTCATCAGACAAAAGCAGGCCCATGCTTCCCATTGGAATACTAATAAGTTAGTATTTGTTAACATTGTTCTTCATTTTAATTATTGTATTGCATTTAAATGTTTTTGCACTACAAATAAGATATGTGCAGTGTGCATAGGAATTCATTCATGTTTTTTTCAAATTATAATACAGCCCTCCAACACTTTGAGGGACTGTGACCTAGCCCTCTCTTTAAAAATGCTCCAAGCCATCTATTCCACCATTGAACAGATCTTACAGCAGGGGTCCCCAAACTATGGCCCGCGGGCCGGATCTGGGTCCCTGAGGACATCTATCCAGCCTGCGGGCTGTGGAGAAGGGTGAGAGGCGGGCGAAGGGGGAGGGAGGCGGCAGGCAAAGGGGGGGAGGCGGCGGGCAAAGTGGCTTGGGCCCGCTTTGCCCTCCGCCTCCATGGGCCCAGGCTCTCCTGCCTTGGGGATGCGGCCTTGCCGCATCCCGGAGGCAGGAGAAGGTGGGGGGAGGCCTTGACTACTGCAACGCTCTCTACGTGGGGCTGCCCTTGAAGACGGCCCGGAAGCTTCAGCTAGTCCAGCGTGCGGCAGCCATGTTACTAACAGGAGCAGGACGCAGGGAGCATACAACGCCCTTGTTGTTCCAGCTCCACTGGCTGCCGATCTGCTACCGGGCCCAATTTAAGGTGCTGGTGTTATCCTACAAAGCCCTAAACGGTTCCGGCCCAAAATACCTTTCGGACCGCATCTCGGCCTATGAGCCCACGAGGGCCTTGAGATCGTCTGGGGAGGCCCTTCTCTCGATCCCGCCTGCTTCACAGGCACGTCTGGCGGGGACGAGAGAGAGGGCCTTCTCGGTGGTGGCCCCCCGGCTGTGGAACACCCTCCTTGTTGACATCAGACAGGCGCCCTCCCTTATGTCTTTACGCAAGAGCCTAAAGAGCCTAAAGAGCCTATTTGAGAAGGCATTTAACTGAGTGCTACATTAACTGGTAATGACAACTGGAACGGTATATGGATTACGAGATTGGTTATGATTCTACGATAAGACGGAGCGGATTATTTTAGTGTAATTATATTATTGTGTACTAGTGATATGTTGATTTTTCGTTAATGCTTTATTGTAAATTGTCTTTTATATGTTGTACACCGCCGTGAGTCGCCCTAGGGCTGAGAACGGCGGTCAACAAATGCAGCAAATAAAAATAAAAATAATAAATTAAGTCCAGTCATGTCCGACTCTGGGACTCTGCTGCTCATCTCCATTTCTAAGCTGAAGAGCCGGTGTTGTCCATAGACACCTCCAAGGTCATGTGGCCACTGGCATGACTGCATGGAGCGCCGGAGCGGTATCTATTGATCTACTCACATTTGCATGTTTTCAAACTGCTAGGTTTATATTTATTCTAAACTGCTAAGTTTATATTTGTTAAAATAGTTCTTCATTTTAATTATTGTATTATTTAAAGTGTTTTTGCACTACAAATAAGATATGTGAGGTGTGGATTCATGTTTTTTTTTCAAATTATAATCCGGCCCTCCAACAGTCTGAGGGACTGTAACCCGGCCCTCTGTTCAAAAAGTTTGGGGACCCCTGCTCTAAACCTTTCAGTGTCCCAGAATTCCAACTCTCTCTGTGTATAAGATATTTGCTGGGCTGATATCTCTCATGTCACGAAGGCACAAAAGACTTTATATCATGGATTCTTCTGTAATTCTCTGAGTCCTGGCCTAATTCAATATTAGTCAATTAAGCCGCGTCTTCTCAAAGCAAAATGGTATGTTTAGATAAGTGTTTGTTTGCACGTACATGTCTTTATAGGAGGCTGGGGTTGCATTGCCCATTCAAATTGCAAAAGGAAGTAT
Source organism: Anolis sagrei (assembly GCF_037176765.1). Taxonomy (NCBI): domain Eukaryota; kingdom Metazoa; phylum Chordata; class Lepidosauria; order Squamata; family Anolidae; genus Anolis; species Anolis sagrei. Next base: position 42,074,143 of record NC_090028.1, read on the forward strand.
TCCTTCCCAGTGATAATTGAACAATAGCTTTATACACTTGGAGATCTTTATTGGGACCGTGCTCTAGAAAAGTTGCGGCCTAAGAGGACTGCAATTTTAATTGTTATTATTATACTTAAAGTTTAAGTGCCACTCCTGGGACAAATTTACTGGAAAGCAAGGTTCTGACTCATTTTAAAGGCAGCTTTTATTATTGTTTATGATTATAATACCTTGAGTGAGTTAATAGATTTTCAGTGTATGAGGAACCCTATAATTGTAATGGCCGTTATTCCGATCGCTATGTCTTTCAGGAAAGGAAACGAACTGTGTTGAAGTTCATGCCTCTCTCCATTGCAGCGATAGCCTTTAATGTGTCATCATTCTTCATAGAAAGAAAGTCCTTTATTTTTATGATTTAATAAAAGATTGGAAATGGGTGTTGTGCTGGAACGGCTGTACCAGGAGCTCCAACTTTATTTTCTCTCTGTTAAAATTTGCAATCATAGGGCAGGCCTCCTGTCCATCATAGTTAAGCTTTGGTTCCGCCCCTTGTTCTGGGCTCTGGGAGGGAAAGGAGCCATTTTTGGGCAGTCTCACACAAGGTAGCTAAGCTATAGGACGTAGACCAGCTCGTCCCATAGAAAAGATTCCTTTCTCAATAACATCCGGGGATACAGAAACAGAAATTCCAGGAGAAAGGTCCCAAAAACTCTGGCTGAGAGCTCACAGCCTCTCAGCCTCACAGCAATCAAAGGGAAAACAGCCCTGAAGTTCTCAAAGAATTTTCAAAGGGGAGAACAGCATTACAGATCCACGGAACTCCAGCTGAAATATCTACAAGCCTTGGCTGGTAGGTCTACTCGATGCCCAGATGCATTTGGAATCGGTAGTAGGACCCACATCAACGAGGCCTAGATAATAGACAGCCTAGGAGAGGTTAAAGAGGGTTTTTCCTACAGAGAAGGTTCAGTTAATCAAAGTCGGGTACCAATCCATTGAGGACTAGACTAAGAAAGCCTTGAAGTGTTGTTTGAACCATTGAAGATTTGTTGTTTGTTCCATAATAAAGACTTTGTTGTATCATTAAAGACTCTAAAGACCATCACTTCAGAAAAATCCCCGAGAACCTCTCTTTGAGGCCCCCTGGTTTCCTGCTGGGCTTAAAGTATACGTCCTATAGAAAGGTACAGCTGTTACAGGCCCAGTGCGCGACAGGTGTGGTCAAAAGAGATGAGAGGAATACGATTCTAGCACTGATGGATACTCCCAGCACAATGTGTCTTCATTCGTCATCTGTTTTGGGCTGACTTTTGAGCTGTAAGAGCTCCTGCTAGCGCAATGGGTTAAACCCTTGTGTTGGCATGACTGAAGACTGACAGGTTGCAGGTTCGAATCCAGGGAGAGTGCGGATGAGCTCCCTCTGATTTGCCCATGGTAGTCCATGCTCTAGTTACATCCCATATAGACTACTGCAACGTGCTCTACGTGGGGTTGCCTTTGAAAACTGCTCGGAAGCTTCAAATGGTCCAGCGTGCGGCGACCAGGTTACTAATCGGAGCTGTGCTCAGGGAGAATATATATAGATTCTCTAACAACCCATTGTATGTCCTTCACTCATAAAAATACTGAAAAACACAGCAGAAGGGACTTAAAAAGCCCCCAAAAGCTAAATGACGAAAAGCTAAAAGACAATACAGAAAAAAAGGGAAGAAAGAGGGAGGGAAGGGGGGAAAGAAAGAAAGAAAGAAAGAAAGAAAGAAAAGAAAGAGGGAAGGAGGGAAAGAAAGAAGGAAAGGGATAAAGAAGCATGGAAGCAAAGAGAGAAGGAAGAAAGGAGAGAAAGGGGGAGGGAAAGAAAAAGGGGGAAGGAAGGAAAGTTAGAAAAGGAAGGAAGGAAGGAGAGACGGAAAGAAAAAAGGGAAAGAAGGAAGGAAAGAGGGAGCGAAGGGAGAGGGAGGGAAGGAAAGAAGGAAAGAGAGAAGGAAGAAAAGAGAGACAGGAGAAGAGAAAGAAAAAGGGGGGAGGAAGGAAAGTTATAAAAGGAAGGAAGGAGAGATGGAAAGAAAAGGGGAAAGAACTAAGGAAAGAGGGAGCGAAGGAAGAGGGAGAGAAGGAAAGAAGGAAAGAGAGAAGGAAGAAAAGAGAGACAGAAGAAGAGAAAGAAAAAGGGGGAAGGAAGGAAAGAGATAGGGAAGGATGGAAGAAGAGAAGGAAAGACAGGAGGGAAGGAAGGAAAGAGGGAGTGAAGGAAGAGGGAGGGAAGGAAAGAAGGAAAGAGAGAGACTTTTTCTGTCTCTCTAGACAGAAAAAGAGAAAGAAAAAGGGGAAAGGAAGGAAAGGAAGGGAGAAGAGAAGGAAAGACAGGAGGGAAGGAAGGAAAGAGGGAGTAAAGGAAGGAGGGAAAGAAGGAGAGAAGAGGAAAGGTTGGCCACAGCAACGTGTGGCGGGTACAGCTAGTAAATATATATATGGCATCGAATTGTTGCCAGTGTGTACACCGCTCGAGTCGCCTTCGGGCTGAAATGAGCGGGATAAAAATGATGTAAATAGATATATTTATTTACATTTATTTCAGCTCTAGCTCCCCATGCGGGACATGAGAGAGGTCTCCCACAAGGATAGTAAAACATCAGAAGCACCCAGGCAATGTCCCCTGGGAAATGTCCTTGCAGACGACCAAGTCCCACACACCAGAAGCGAGCTGCAATTTCTCAAGTCGCAGTATGTTTATATGTACAGGATTGTACCCAAGGAAATGAGGGGTGTTTGCGCCATGGATGCCTTGTTTTCTGTTGAGGTTTCCCATCACTTGAGGCCTGCCATTCGGTTGTAGGTGAGCCAGAGGCACAAGGGCCAGCCAGAGAGAGAGAGAGAGCTTAACAAGCACATATGAAGATCCCATAAATAATTCACATCACTCAAGAGGTGGTGACTTGAACAAGTCCCTTTTGGTTAAACTTATTTAAAAGATAAGGTGAAGTTAAGTGAGTGATGGCACAGTTACAGAGGCCACCGTCCGGGGGGAATATGGACCGTCTCCGTTACATCGCGGGAGTGACTGGAGCAGAATTATGTCAACGTACTGAGCTCCGAATCTTAAGGGAGAGGGAAATGTCTGATCTCTTAAAAGACGTGATACAGGACGAGTATTTTGCGAAAGGGCAGCTAAGCTTTCCCCAATAAAGCTCTTTTCCATTAAAACAAAACTGCCCATTAGCAAAGAACTGAAGGAGAGAAAGAGAGAGAGAGAGAGAGAGGCTATTAGGATATTATTAAAGCATTTGAAACATTAGATTCACGACAGCGGAAGAGGACTACAGGAGATGGGAATGCCTCCGAAAAGAAGCCATTTTCTGTTTTGGGTGGATGGAGAACTCCCACATTTCTCTAGATCTAGCTTGTAAGGATATTCTTTTGTATCAAAATACACAAATGTGAGGGTGGGGGGGGTTAACATCTCTCTCTCTCTCTCTCTCTCTCCTCGTCTGCAGTCATTTCGGTTTTCCCAATCTATATGAATAAAAATGTAATATTTGTTTGTGGGATTAACATAACTCAAAAACCACTGGAAAAGATTGACACCAAAGTTGGACACAGGACACCTCTCAGGCCAGTGAGCGACCATCACTCATAAAAACACTGAAGAAAACATTACAACACACGAGCAAAACCATACACACACACACACACACACACACATACACCCAGTCCAACCACCGGACGAATTGACACCAAATTTGGACACAATACGCCTAACAACCCAATGTATGTCCTTCACTCAAAAAAATGATTTTGTCATTTGGGAGTTGTAGTTGCTGGGATTTATAGTTCACCTACAATCTAAGAGCATTCTGAATTCCACCAATAATGGAATCAAATGAGACTTGGCACACAGTTCTCCCATGACCAACAGAAAATACTGGAAGGGTTTGGTGAGCAGTGTCCTTTGGTTTTGGAGTTGTAGTTCACCTACATCCAGAGATCACTGTGGACTCAAACCAAGATGGATCTGGACCAAACTCTACACAAATACTCAATATGCCCAAATGTGAACACTGGTGGAGTTTGGGGAAAGTAGAATCTTGACATTTGGGAGTTGTAGTTGCTGGGATTTATAGTTCACCTACAATCACAGAGCATTCTGAACCCCACCAATGATAGAATTGGGCCAAACGTCCCACACAGAACCCCCATGACCAACAGAAAATGGTGTTTTCTGATAGTCTTTGGAAACCCCTCTGACACCCCCTCACGACCCCTCAAGGGGTCCCGACCCCCAGGTTGAGAAACACTGTTCTAGAGGCATTCTCCCCTGACATTTCGCCTGCATCTATGGCAAGCATCCTCAGAGATAGTGAGGATGCTTGCTATAGATGCAGGCGAAACATCAAGAGAGAATGCCTCTAGAACATGGCCATATAGCCTGAAAAACCTACAACAACCCAATGTAATGTCTGTTTGTCGGATTAACATAACTCAAAAACCACTGGACGATTTGACACCAAATTTGGGCACAAGACATCTATCAGGCTAACGAGTGACCATTACTCAAAAAACACTGAAAAACATAGCGGAAGAGACTTACAAAGCAAAACAACAACAACAACAACAACAACAACATTACAATGCATGGGCAAAACCACATATATACACATACACACAAATATATATGCACATATATACACACACAAAACACATATACACAGACTGGACCACAGCAATGCATGGCAGGGGATGGCTAGTCTTTTATATAAATAAAAATGTTCTGTTCGTTTGTGGGATTAACATAACTCAAAAGGCACTGGGCGAATTGACACCAAATTTGGACACAAGATACCTATCAGGCCAACGAGTGACTATCACTCATAAAAACACTGAAAAACACAGCAGAAGGGACTTAAAAAGCAAAAAAGAAAACATTACAAAGCGTGCACAAAACCACATATATACACATACACACACATATATATACACACAAAACACATATACACAGACTAGGCCACAGCAACATGTTTCAGGGGATGGCTAGTCCTTAATATTATGCCAAATGTTAACCAAATGCAGTGGTGAAACAAACATTACAAATTTGCAATTGTGTCTACAAATTTTCAGTGTTTTCACTGAAAAGTTAAGAAAGCCCTGATACGGTGGTGAAGATCTATTGGAAATTCCCAGTGTCAAGACCTTGCGCCTAACAGCAACCTGATGCAGAGCCTTCACAGCAGTGGCACCATCACTCTGGAACACTCTGCCACCTGAAGTCCGTGCCTTGCGGGACTTACCAGCTTTCCGCAGGGCATGGAAGACACACCTGTTTCGACAGGCCTTTGATCTCTGATATTGCTGTTTTTAAATTGTTTTAAAATTGTTTTTAAATTGTGTTAGATTTTAGCCTGCTCTTGTAAGCCGCTCCGAGCCACAGGGGAGTGGTCGCATAGAAGTTCGAATAATAAATAAATAAATACATAAATAAATAAAATCGCAATATTTGAACACACAAAAGAAAAAAAAAAGAAATCTTCAGTGTTTTCACTGAAAAGTTAAGAAAGCCCTGATATGGTTTAAATAATTTCTTTCACGTGGTACCTAGAAAAATAGAAACACAATAATGAGCGCACAATCAGAGGAACTTTGCGTAAGCTGCTAAGTGCCTGTTTTTGTTTTTTTGCTTTTTCAGAGGTTGCCGGAAATCATCTCGACTTTTGGTAATAAAAGGTACAGAGTAAAAAAAGAGGGAAAAAAATCTTTGGGGTGTTTGTTTGTTTGTTTAACGACTTCCCCGCTTTAAACTCCTTTGGTTTCAGGGTGGCCTCAATGCTCCGACGACTCCATCTCAGTCGGTGGCTCTGCCACGCGAAGCCACGTCAAAGAGTGACAAATAGATACTAAAAAAAATAAAATCTCAGCCGTAGTAATCCTTGCAGCGTTGAACTTTGAAATTTAACACTCATTTTATGTTTAATTAATTCCAAAAAGAGGAGGGGATGGAGAGGAAGGGGGGGATGGGGGAAAAGGGAGGGGAGAACTTTTAAGGCTTAGCTTTGAACAAGCTGTTTGTTAGAGAGAGAGAGAAAGAGAGAGACGGAGAGAGAGAGAGCATTTATGTTTTCACTGTTGTTTTTCCAAATGTGATGTGACAAAGTGAAAAAGCTTCCATGAAAGTGCCGTTCTTTGTGTGATGGAAGTGGGATGCACCTACCAGTCTCACATCATCAAAGAAACAGACGTGTATCTATAATTTATGCTTTGCTTAAAGCTTCCGCTGATCTGATGTGGCTTTTTGAGACAACACAGGCAGCCCCGGCAAAGCCTGTCAATCATCCGGGCTCGCTCAAATTGTAGACCATTAGTAAGAGAGACAGCAAAGTTTCTTTAATGACGCTTTTATATGTGGTGTGTTGGCAGTGAAACAGAGAAGAATTGACTTGATCAATGCATTAGTCTAATCATGGGGTTCCTGCTCTTAATTTCTTTTGTCGGTAATTTCCATACTCAAACAGCATTCAGGATACTTGTAAAGACACACTTAGAGCACTCCCTGATGTATGCAGTCACCTATAACGCGTGGCGTGGATGGAGCGCGGTAGGAAACACGCAACGGAGGTGGGGAGGGGGCCCCACTCAGGCTTGCCTTTGAACTCCCTTTCCTGGTGGGAGAATTATAGTACCTTTGTCAAAAAGGGAGCACTTCCATTTCTGTATATTATCCCTTCATTTCTCTCTCTTTCTCACTCACACAATCTAAAGCGAGGAGGGGGAAAACACACAGTCAATCAGAGCACCGTTCAGCTTTCTTGCCGATGAAGAAGACGAAATGTTTAAATAACAGGAACCTGATGTCGAGAATGCCCCCCCTCCCCAACAAGGGATGGTGACTTATAGTTTTGCAAAGGACAAAGGTACCAGACTGCATAATAGGGGTTAAGTCTTGGTCAAATTGCCAAGGCCTTAACAACAATGAGGACCCCATGAAACTTCAAGTAGGCTTGGGCGGTTTCGTTCGTTAATTTCGTAATTCGTTATTAATTCGTATTTAAATTAGCTTACGATCCAATATTGAGCCATGCAGGACTACTGTGAGGAGTAAGTAAAAATCGAAACAATTTTTCCAATTTATTTCGTATTGTTTCGTAATTGTTTCAAAATTGTTTCGTAATTATTTCCGTATGTCTGGTGCAAGTTTTATAGTTGTTGTTTGTTTTATCAGTGATAAAAAATAAATTATCACACCAACAGTCAACAACAAAAGGAAAGGGAAGCTTCAGAAGTTCCCCCTGTCCCATTTGGAGGGTTTTTTAGCATATTGCGCAATCGCGTCTGCCATTAACGAATCGATTCATAATTTTACGAAATTTCGTATATTTCGAACTTTTTTAAAGGAAAATTTCAGAATTCTTTAAAAAAACGAAACGCAACGGCCCCCTAAAAATGAAACGAGTTTAGAACCAAATTTTTCCGTGGTTACCCAAGCCTAACTTCAAGACCTTGGGGTCTCTGCCTCTCTCAGGAGCTGTAGTTCTCCAAGGACGGGGAGCAAAGCTTGTTTCCAGAGACACCAGGTCCATTTGGGCCACTCAAGAACTCCTGCCAGGACCTTTGTGCAACACCCTTGTGTTTTAGCCATCCCCTATGGACACTCTTTCCACCCACATGGACAAACCTTATGAAATCTTGCCTTTTATGAACTTTAGATGTATGAAATGTGTTTTCTGATTTCTTTGTGTGGCAGAAGCCTTTCCCCTTTTCCTCTGACCTTTGTTTCCCCTATATACATGAAGAGACTCCACCAAAGGGACTACAAAGCCCCAAACATTCCAGGAATTTTTTATCCACAACTTCCCTTTGCATGAATAATAGCCTGGGCAGCTGGTGGCCCTCGGAGGAATTGCCCAGCCCTCAGCTTGCCCCTTTGGCAAAAATCTTAATTATATTTCCTCCTGAAGAACAAAAGGTCCTTGAAAAAGCCTTTTGCCTTCGCTCTGATTATTCATTCCACTCAAAGCACAATAGATCAGGCTGGCCTTTGTCTCACCAGCCACATGGCATGGCACTTCCTTTCCCAGATTCCTTTGTGCTCCCTCATCCCACCTCCATCTCTCCTGATCGGCTGTCGCCACTAGGTGGCAGAGGTCTCCCCATTGGTTCCTACGGATCACTGGAGCCCATCGCCCAATCATGGCAGGGAACAACAGGGAAGCCGGGGCGGGGAGTTTGAACTCTGCAACTTTGAATTTGCTATAAATATGACTGTATTGGTGTATTCCCCTCATGCTTAGCTTGGCAAATTATTGCAGCTTTGCATCCGTTTCAGCTGAATCGCATTAAACCTCGATGGCTTTTCTTCAACTGGTGAGGCTTTCCATTGGGAAATCAGGGAAAAATATGGGATGCTTCTCTGTCTCGCCAGGGAAAAAGAACTCTTTGATGAGTCTAATTGGTCTCTGCCTCCTGGCAAAGACCCCTAAATTTTAGCTCTAGATCAAACCCTCTCTCTGTTTCACCAGTCCCTTCAAGGCAGAGACATCTCCAGCTCATCCCTTGTTTGGGTATCAGCCAGCACATCAACGACTTAAATCAAGAAATAGTAATCAAAGATAACTAATGAAACACAATTGGAGAGTGTTAAATATCAGAAACAGAATATCGGAAACTGAAGAAGGGCCTGCCTCATGTTTAACATCTACACAAATGACCAGCCACTAGAATAATAGATTCAAAGAGTTGGAAGAGATCTACTGGGCCATCCAGTCCAACCCCATTCTGCCAAGAAGCAGGAATATTGCATTCAAATCACCCCAGACAGATGGCCATCCAGCCTCTGTTTAAAAGCTTCCAAAGAAGGAGCCTCCACCACACTCCGGGGTAGAGAGTTCCACTGCTGAACGGCTCTCACAGTCAGGAAGTTCTTCCTCGTGTTCAGATGGAATCTCATTTCTTGTAGTTTGAAGCCTTCTTTCTTTCTTCCTTTCTTTTTCCTCTTCTCTGTTTTTGCCCACATGTTTCCTGATCTACCCTCATTTTAAAACTTGGATGCAATCTCCTTTTGCTTCACTTACCAGCTTTTCTTGTTCTGTGGAACACTATTTAGATCCTATTATCCTATTATTATTATTATTATTATTATTATTATTATTATTATCATCATCGATGCTTTTGAGCTGTGGTGTTGGAGGAAAGTGCTGAGAGTGCCTTGGACTGCGAGAAGATCCAACCAGTCCATCCTCCAGGAAAGAAAGCCCGGCTGCTCACTGGAGGGAAGGAGACTAGAGGGAAAGTGGAAGTCCTTTGGCCACATCATGAGGAGACAGCCAAGCCTAGAGAAGACAATTATGCTGGGGAAAGTGGAAGGCAAAAGGAAGAGGGGCCGACCAAGGGCAAGATGGATGGATGGCATCCTTGAAGTGACTGGACTGACCTTGAGGGAGCTGGGGGTGGTAACGGCCGACAGGGAGCTCTGGCGTAGGCTGGTCCATGAGGTCACGAAGAGTCGGAGACGACTGAACGAATGAACAACAACATCCTATTATTCACTACATCCTATTATTCACTACCAAGGGGAAGGTGGATGGATGGCATCCTTGAAGTGACTGGACTGACCTTGAGGGAGCTGGGGGTGGTGACGGCCGACAGGGAGCTCTGGCGTGGGCTGGTCCATGAGGTCACGAAGAGTCGTAGACGACTGAACGAATGAACAACAACAACATTCACTACATATATTTTTCTCATTATGCAGCCATGTATTTCTTCCTCTTTTGTGCAGAATCATGGAATCATGGAATTTTACAAGCTGGATCTACACTGCCATATAATGCAGTTTGAACTTGCGTTATATGGTTAGTGTAGACGCATATAACAGAATTAAACTTAGAGTAATACAGTTCATTCAATAAGGAGGTTATTCCTAATGTTTAGTTGTGTCTTCTCTTGCAATTTGAATCAATTCTTTTCTCATTTCCTCCAGTTTCTTTATTAAAATTTAAACTTCTAGTAGTGCATAACATTTCAGTGTAATTGGAATAAATACCATCCTCATCACATGTTACAATCAGCCAAAAAAAGATATATATTCAGATTACAATCCAATATATACATATCACACAATAAGCAAGCCTTCTTTTTCCTATGGAACTTACTTCCGAGTAGTCATGCAGAGTATTCCCTAATTAGCCAATTAAAATTGCATACATTTGCATAGGGTTCTTGGAAGAAAGGCATCAATTGTGTTTCGATGATGTATGTATTGTGTTCACCTGCTTAGAAGAAGTCAATACGAGCAAACGAATAAATGCATATGTAATTACATTGTAAGGATGTGAGTGAAAGAAGAATGCCGTTTATAATACCATGGGTTGTTGTAGGGTTTTTTCGGGCTAAATGGCCATGGTCTAGAGGCATTCTCTCCTGATGTTTCGCCTGCATCTATGACAAGCATCCTCAGAGGTAGTGAGGTCTGTTGGAACTAGGAAAACAGGTTTATATATCTGTGGAATGACCAGGGTGGGACAAAGAACTCTTGACTGCTGGAGCTAAGTGTGAATGTTTCAACTGATCACCTTGTATTGTCAAAGGCTTTCATGGCCGGAATCACTGGATTCTTGTAGGTTTTTTAGGGCTATATGGCCATGGTCTAGAGGCATTTTCTCCTGACGTTTCGCCTGCATCTATGGCAAGCATCCTCAAAGGTTGTGAGGTCTGTTGGAACTAGGAAAATGGGTTTATATATCTGTGGAATGACCAAGGTGGGGCAAAGGACTCTTGTCTGATGGAGCTAGGTGTGAATGTTTCAACTGACCACCTTGATTAGCATATAATGGTCTGGCAGTGCCTGGAGCAATCTTTTGTTGAGAGGTGATTAGATGTCCCAAATTGTTTCCTCTCTGGGTTGTTGTAGGTTTTTTTCGGGCTATATGGCCATGTTCTAGAGGCATTCTCTCCTGACGTTCCACCTGCATCCATGGCAAGCATCCTCAGAGGTAGTGAGGTCTGTTGGAACTAGGAAAAAGGGTTTATATATCTGTGTAATGTCCAGGGTGGGACAAAGGACTCTTGTCTGCTGGAGCTAGGTGTGAATGGGTTGTTGTAGGTTTTTTCGGGCTATATGGCCATGTTCTAGAGGCATTCTCTCCTGACGTTCTGCCTGCATCTATGGCAAGCATCCTCAGAGGTTGTGAGGTCTGTTGGAACTAGGAAAAAGGGCTTATATATCTGTGGAATGACCACAGTGGGACAAAGGACTCTTGTCTGTTGGAGCTAGATGTGAATGTTTCAACTGACCACCTTGATTAGCATATAATGGCCTGACAGTGCCTGGAGCAAACTTTTGTTGAGAGGTGATTTTGCCCCACCCTGGTCATTCCACAGATATATAAACCCTTTTTCCTAGGATGCTTGCCATAGATGCAGGCGAAACATCAGGAGAGAATGCTTCTAGACCATGGCCATATAGCCCGAAAAAACCTACAACAACCCAGTGATTCCAGCCTTGAAAACCTTCGACAATACATTATAATACCATGTCTTTTTAACTCTATCTTTTGGGTTGAATCCCGACTTTGCCATTCTTAAAGCTCCTTTGATTTCAGTAAGTTTCCTTCCAACTTGTACATTCCTTACATCTGTATCTGTCCCACTTATACACACACAATTTTAATTCAAAACGAACTGCCTGATTTATTTAGATATATAGATATATAATTATTCAGTAATGATTTGCAGAATCCCATATATATCTATTAAGAAAGAATCCCTACTGAGTTCAAATGAGATATATACTATCGCTATGTAAGGACCTATACGCTTTCTGTCTTAACACTGCTGGTTTTTATTAGAATTCAGCATATTCAAATATTTACCAAAAAGGCAATCCTTTTGTATTCCTTTAGTCTCAAAATAGAACAGACAAGGCGGAAACACAGTCCTAGAACACTCTTTCCGAGAACATAATGAAATACAGAGATATTTCTGCCTCAAAAGGGGAAATCTAGAGCAAAAAAGAGAGAAAAATATTGAACAATGCTTCCGTGTTACATAACCTTGTAATTAGCCCTGTCTTCAACCTACAAGCTATGATTACATTTTCATCTGAAATTATTAATATGATGCGCGAGACGTACCCTGTTTTCTTGTGGCGTGACAAACAAAAAGGAAAGAATCCCACCGTTATTTAAATCTTGCAGAATACGGAAGACATCCATGGGGAGAGTTTTCCCCTTTTATACAGATCCACTAAAATGCATCCCCCCCCCAAAAAAAATAATGTGAATATTCAGTATTATGTACTATAATAATGGTATAATACAATAGAGTAATATATAATACTGATATTGTACTATACTAATAATATAATATAATATAATATAATATAATATATTGTGATATATATATATATATATATATATATAAAAATTATATATATATATATTATAATTATATAATATATATATACACACACACATACACAATGTATGTGTGTGTGTATATATATATATATATATATCATTGTGTGTGTGTATCTTATCTATATAAATATAGATAAATTATATATATATATATATATATATATATATATATATAACATTGTGTGTGTGTGTGTGTGTGTGTGTGTGTATCTTATCTATATAAATAAAAATGTAATGTTCGTTTGTGGGATTAACAGGACTCGAAAACCACTGGACTAATTGACACCAAATTTGGACAACATACACCTAAAATCCCAATGTATGTCCTTCATTCATAAAAACACTGAAAAACACAGCAAAAGGGACTTAAAAAGCCCAAAAAGCTAAATAACGAAAAACTAAATTACAATACAGGAAAAAAGGGAAGAAAGAGGGAGGGAAGGGCAGAAAAAGAAAGAAAGAAAGAAAGAAAGAAAGAAATTTGGACACAAGACACCCAACAACCCAATGTATGTTCTTCACTCATTAAAAACACTGAAAAACACATCAAAAGGGATTTAAAAAGCCCCCAAAAGCTAAATGACAAAAAGCTAAATGACAATACAGAAAAAAGGGAAGGAAAAAGGACAGAGGGGGAGGAAAAAAAGAAACAAAGAAAGAAAGAAAAGAAAGAGGGAGGGAAAGAAAGAAAGAAAGAAAGAAAGAAAGAAGGAAGGAAGGAAAGGGAGAAGTAAGCATGGAAGCAAAGAGAGAAAGAAGGAAGGAAGGAAGGAAGAAAAAAGGTAAAGAAGAAGAAAGGAGAGGAAGAGGGAGGGAAAGAAAAAGGGGGAAGGAAGGAAACTTAGAGAAAGAAGGAAGAAGAAAAAGGAAGAAAAAGCTAAATGACGAAAATCTAAATGACAATACAGAAAAAAAGGGAGAAAGAGAGAGGGAAGGAAGGGGAGAAAAAAAACAAAGAAAGGAAGGAAGGAAGGAAGAAAAGAAAAGAAAAGAAAAGAAAGAGGGAGGGAAAGAAAGAAGGAAAGGGAGAAGGAAGGAAGGAAAGAGGTAGAGAAGGAAGGAAGGAAATAGGGAAGGAAAGAAAAAGGGGGAAGGAAGGAAAGTTAGAAAAGGAAGGAACGAAGGAGAGAAAGAAAGAAAAAAAGGAAAGAAGGAAGGAAAGAGGGAGTGAAGGAAGATGTAGAGAAAGAGGGAGGGAAGGAAAGAAGGAAAGAGAGAAGGAAGAAAAGAAAGACAGCAGAAGAGAAAGAAAAAGGGGGAAGGAAGGAAAAAGATATAGAAGGAAGGAAGAAGAGAAGGAAAGACAGGAAGGAAGGAAGGAAGGAAGGAAAGAGGGAGTGAAGGAAGGAAAGAAGGAGAGAAAGAGGGAAGGTTGGCCATAGCAATGTGTGGCGGGTACAGCTAGTCTATATAAATAAAAATGTAATGTTCATTTGTGGGATTAACAGAACTCAAAAACCACGGGACTAATTGACACCAAATTTAGAAACAATACACCTCTCAGGCCAGCTAGTGACCATCACTCATAAAAACACAGAAAGACACAACAGAAGAGACTTAAAAAGCCAAAAAATAAAAATACGTTACAACACATGCGCAAAACCATATATATGTGTGTGTGTGTGTGGTTTTGCGCATGCGTTGTAATGTATTTTTGTTTTTTATATTTGTGTATATGTGTATATTGTGTTTGCATATATATATATAGATATATATACACACACACACACAAACACACATATACACAAATATATACATGCATATATATACACACAAAACACATATACACAGCAATGCAAGGCAGGGGATAGCTAATATTATTATTATTATTATTATTATTATTATTATTATTAATAATAATAATAATAATAGGATCATTCGAAAATACATCACACAGTCCTAATGCTTGGGACATGTTCGACTTGAGATTTTTTGATATGAAAAATGCATATAGATCTCGTTTGTTGTGACACAGCAATGTGTGGCAGGGGATAGATAGTGTGTGTGTATACACACACACACACATATACACATATACATATAAACATATATACATACATACAGTAAGCCGCTCTGAGTCCCCTTCGAGGTGAGAAGGGCAGCATATAAATGTCGTAAATAAACAAACAAATAAATATTATCCTTCATCTGAAAGATAAATAAATATACCCAAAGCAACCTAATTATCAAGTTTAATTTTTTTTGTAACAAGAGGCACATTTTTTGACAATTTTTCAGTTTTGTTTGGTTTCTTCGAGAAATTTTTGATGGAACGCAGAAGTAAAAAAGGTGGCAAATATGATGGAACGTTATCAAATTATCTCTAATCCTTACGATCGAACTTTTCCAGGAATTAATACCAAGACAACAAAAAGAAATGTTTAGAAAACTCCTCTCCGCTGGAAGAAAAAAAGAGAGGAAGTAGTAATATTGTTTCTTAAAGCAATCAAATCATGTAAGCATGGAAATAAATGTATTTTAATAAGGGTAAAATTACTAGTTAATGAGTTTGCTTTGGGGTGTTGCATCGTCAGGGCAAAAAAAATATAGAAGTGCTTTTATTAAGGATGTTCCTATTATTTTCCAAATGAATGCAAATGCTGGTACCGTTCTTCTAACGCACATTCAAGGGGAGGGTAGAGAACAAGTAGTAAAATGCAAAGGGGGAAATATATACTTCCAATACCCTTTTAGGAGCAGATTAGAGGGATTTAGAAATTGTTCTCTGATTGCAATAATTGGAAGGAGGCTCATTCCGACGCACGGTGGAGTCATTGGGTTTGCGGTGTACACAAAGTTCCATTTGCCGAACTTTGTCGTTTTATTGCCGCTGTTGTCAAGACTTTGCTCTCTACGCAGCCTTCCCAGTATCTACTACAGGCGAGGAAGAAGGTGCTACTTTTTGAGCTGCTACTAATTGTTGAGGCATCGAATTGTTGCCAATTTGTGAATTGCTCCGAGTCGCCTCTGTGCTGAGAGGGGGACGGTATATCATCGCCATTATCATCATCATCATCATCATCATCATCATCATCATCATTTAATTACTTACTAGCTGTGCCCTGCCACACATTGCTGTGGCCTATAGTAAAACTTATCACTTTTGATTTTGGTTAAGTTTCATTGGGTTTTTTTGAGTTTTGTTGTTTTTCCGTTTTGTGAGTGTGTTGTTGTGTTGTTTTTCATTTTGAGTAGATATGTTTGTACCTTGTGGGTTGTGTTATGGGCATGGGAATTTTGGTTAAGTTTCATTGGGGGTTTGTGGAGTTTTGCTGTTTTGCCGTTTTGTGAGTGAGTTGTTGTGTTGTTTTTCATTTTGAGTAGATATGTTTGTACCTTGTGGGTTGTGTTATGGGCATGGGAATTTTGGTTAAGTTTCATTGGGGGTTTGTGGAGTTTTGCTGTTTTGCCGTTTTGTGAGTGTGTTGTTGTGTTGTTTTTCATTTTGAGTAGATATGTTTGTACCTTGTGGGTTGTGTTATGGGCATGGGAATTTTGGTTAAGTTTCGTTGGGGGGGTTGAGTTTTGTTGTTTTGCCGTTTTGTGAGTGTGTTGTTGTGTTGTTTTTCATTTTGAGTAGATATGTTTGTACCTTGTGGGTTGTGTTATGGGCATGGGAATTTTGGTTAAGTTTCGTTGGGGGTTTGTGGAGTTTTGCTGTTTTGCCGTTTTGCGAGTGTGTTGTTGTGTTGTTTTTCATTTTGAGTAGATATGTTTGTACCTTGTGGGTTGTGTTATGGGCATGGGAATTTTGGTTAAGTTTCATTGGGGGTTTGTGGAGTTTTGCTGTTTTGCCGTTTTGCGAGTGTGTTGTTGTGTTGTTTTTCATTTTGAGTAGATATGTTTGTACCTTGTGGGTTGTGTTATGGGCATGGGAATTTTGGTTAAGTTTCATTGGGGGTTTGTGGAGTTTTGCTGTTTTGCCGTTTTGTGAGTGAGTTGTTGTGTTGTTTTTCATTTTGAGTAGATATGTTTGTACCTTGTGGGTTGTGTTATGGGCATGGGAATTTTGGTTAAGTTTCGTTGGGGGGTTGTGGAGTTTTGCTGTTTTTCCATTTTGTGAGTGTGTTGTTGTGTTGTTTTTCATTTTGAGTAGATATGTTTGTACCTTGTGGGTTGTGTTATGGGCATGGGAATTTTGGTTAAGTTTCGTTGGGGGGTTGTGGAGTTTTGCTGTCCCGTTGAACCAACCTAACAGATTTATATATATAGATTAATCGCCCTCCATCCAAGATACTCTAGGCCAGTGGTTCTCAACCTTCCAAATACCGCGACCCCTTAATACAGTCCCTCATGTGGTGGTGACCCCCAACCATAATATTGTTTTCGTTGCTACTTCATAACAGTCATTTTACTACTGTTATAAATCATAATGTAAATATCTGATATGCAGGGTGCATTTTCATTCACTGGGCACAAATACCCAATGCACCCAAATGTGAATGGTACTGGGGTTGGGGGAGGATTGATTTTGTAATTTGGGAGTTGTAGTTGCTGGGATTTATAGTTCACTTATAGTCAAAGAGCATTCTGAACTCCACCAGCGATGGATTTGAACCAAACTTGGCTCCCATGACCAATGGAAAACACTGGAAGGATTTGATGGGCACTGACCTTGAGTTTGGGAGTTGTAGTTCACCTATATACAGAGAGCACTGTGGACTCATGCAATGGTAGATCTGGACCAAACTTGGCACAAATACTCGATATGCCCAAATGTGAACACTGGTGGAGTTTGAGGAAAATAGACCATGACATTTGGGAATTGTAGTTGCTGAGATTTATAGTTCACCTACAATCAAAGAACATTCTGAACCCCACCAATGATAAAATTGTGCCAAACTTCCCACACAGAACCCCCATGACCAACAGAAAACACTGTTTTTTCTGATAGCCTTTGGCAACCCCCCTGACAACCCCGCACAACCCCCGCGGGGGTCCCGACCCCCAGGTTGAGAAACACTGCTCTAGGTGATTAACAAGCTAAAATTGTAAAGGATAAAAATACATACATACAGTAGGCTTGGGTAACCACAGAAAAATTTGGTTCTAAACTCGTTTTGTTTTTAGGCGGCCCTTGCGTTTTGTTTTTTTTAAGAATTCCAAAATTTTCCTTTTAAAAATTTCGAAATAT